>NC_052066.1:42550564-42798064 GCF_015852505.1 Tachyglossus aculeatus
AGGGGGACGAGGGGGAGAGGAAGGAGGGGGCTCAGTCTGGAAAGGCCTCCTGGAGGAGGTGAGCTCTCAGTAGGGCCTTGAAGGAAGGAAGAGAGCGAGCTTGGCGGATGGGCAGAGGGAGGGCATTCCAGGCCCGGGGGAGGACGTGGGCCGGGGGTCGATGGCTGGACAGGCGAGAACGAGGCATGGGGAGGAGGTTAGCAGCAGCAGAGGAGCGGAGGGTGCGGGGTGGGCTGGAGAAGGAGAGAAGGGAGGGGAGGTAGGAGGGGGCGAGGGGATGGACAGCCTTGAAGCCCAGGGTGAGGAGTTTCTGCCTGATGCGTAGGTTGACTGGTAGCCACTGGAGAGTTTTGAGGAGGGGAGTAACATGCCCAGAGCGTTTCTGGACAAAGACGATCTGGGCAGTGGTGTGAAGTATGGATTGAAGTGGGGAGAGACAAGAGGATGGGAGATCGAAGAGGAGGCTGATACAGTCCGGAAGGCCGTCTGCCCCGGGGGCAGTTTGTCCACTAGCTGGCCTGGAGGCGGGGCCAGGCCAAGTGACTTTTCATGGCCTCTTCCCCTTCTGATTTCTTGGTGTCCTGAATATTAATTTGAACAATCAATCAATCAATCAATCAATCGGATTTATTGAGCGCTTACTATGTGCAGAGCACTGTACTAAGCGCTTGGGAAGTACAAATTGGCAACACATAGAGACAGTCCCTACCCAACAGTGGGCTCACAGTCTAAAAGGGGGAGACAGAGAACAAAACCAAACATACCAACAAAATAAAAAAAATAGGATAGAAATGTACAAGTAAAATAAATAAATAAATAAATAGAGTAATAAATATGTGCAACCATATATACATATATACAGGTGCTGCGGGGAAGGGAAGGAGGTAAGATGGGGGGATGGAGAGGGGGACGAGGGGCAGAACTCATTGCTATGAACAATAACATAAGAAGCAGCGTGGCTCAGTGGAAAGAGCCCAGGCTTGGGAGTCGGAGGTCATGGGTTCGAAATCCCGGCTCCGCCAATTGTCAGCTGTGTGGCTTTGGGCAAGTCACTTCACTTCTCTGTGCTTCAGTTCCCTCATCTGTAAAATGGGGATGAAGAATATGAGCCCCACGTGGGACAACCTGATCACCCTGTATCCCCTCAGCGCTTAGAACAGTGCTTCACACATAGTAAGCGCTTAACAAATGCTATTAGGAGAAGCAGCGTGGCTCAGTGGAAAGAGCACGGGCTCTGGAGTCAGAGGTCATGGGTTCGAATCCCGGCTCCGCCACATGTCTGCTGTGTGACCTTGGACAAGTCACTTAACTTCTCTGAGCCTCAGTGACCTCATCTGTAAAATGGGGATTAAGACTGTGAGCCCCACGAGGGACAACCTGATCACTTTGTATCCCCCTCCAGTGCTTAGAACAGTGCTTTGCACATGGTAAGCACTTAACAAATGCCAACATTATTATTATTATTATTATTATAAGTAATGGGCTTAGAAGAGTCTTAAGCAAACCCCCCATACCCCCTTCTTGCTCCCTGAGGGAACCAGAACTCAACAGGACTCTGAATTGGCCCCCCCTTTTCCCAGACTAAGCCCCCCCTTTTCCTCTGCTCCCCCTCCCCTCTGACTCGCTTCCTTACTCTACCCCTGCTCCCTGCCCCACAGCACTTTTCATATATAAAGATTCATAATTATATTCTATTTATTTATGATTCCTTTATATATAATTCTTTTTATTTATAATAATGCTACTGATGCCCATTTACTTGTTTCGATGTCTGTCTCCCCCCATTCTAGGCTGTGAGCCTGTTGTGGACAGGGACTGTTTCTATTTGTTGCTGAATTGTACTTCCCAAGTGCTTAGTACAGTGCTCTGCACACAGTAAGCGCTCAATAAATATGACTGACTGAATGAATTCAGTCATTCGATTCTCTGGACAGGGAAGGGGCAATTGAGCCTGAAATGGACCTTTTCTGGGGACACCTCAGCTATGACTCAAAAGCTATCTCTGGGAGGTCCCTGAAGTCTTGGAAACAGCATATTCTAATAATAATAACAATAACTGTGGATTTGTTAAGCACTTACTATGTGCCAGGCACTGTACTAAGTGCTGGGGTGGATACAAGAAAATCGGGTTGGACACAGTCCCTGTTCCACATGGGGCTCACAGACTTAATCCCCATTTTCCAGATGAGGTGACTGAGGCACAAAGAAGTGAAGTGACTCACCTAAGGTCACACAGGAGACAAGTGGTGGAGCCGGGGTAAGAATCCAGGCCCTTCTGATCCCCAGCCCCGTGCTCAATCAATCAATCAATCAATCAATCGTATTTACTGAGCGCTTACTTGTGTGCAGAGCACTGTACTAAGCACTTGGGAAGTACAAGCTGGCAACATATAGAGACAGTCCCTACCCAACAGTGGGCTCACAGTCTAGAAGGGGGAGACAGAGAACAAAACCAAACATACTAACAAAATAAAATAGAATAGATAGGTACAAGTAAAATAAATAGAGTAATAAATATGTACAAACATATATACATATATACAGGTGCCGTGGGGAAGGGAAGGAGGTAAAATGAGGGGGATGGAGAGGGGGACGAGGGGGAGAGGAAGGAAGGGGCTCAGTCTGGGAAGGCCTCCTGGAGGAGGTGAGCTCTCAGTAGGGCCTTGAAGGGAGGAAGAGCTAGCTTGACAGATCAATCAATCAATCAATCGTATTTATTGAGCGCTTACTGTGTGCAGAGCACTGTACTAAGCGCTTGCTTCAGTGGAAAGAGCCCAGGCTTGGAAGTCCGAGGACCTGGGTTTTAAACCCAGCCCTGTCAATTAGCAAATACCGTTGAAAAAGAAGTGGAAAAGAGCCCACCTCCCACCACCAACGAAGCCACTCTGAGTATCGTACGCAGCGACGGTTTACCAAATTGGTTAGGAGACAGTGGCCGTGAGTGGCTTTGAGGTTTCAGGAACGCTCTCTTCCGGGGTCACAGACCGCATCTGTGAGAAGCAGCGTGGCTCAGTGGAAAGAGCCCGAGCTTTGGAGTCAGAGGTCATGGGTTCAAATCCCAAATCCGCTGCTTGTCAGCTGGGTGACTTTGGGCAAGTCACTTAACTTCTCTGTGCCTCAGTTCCCCCATCTGGAAAATGGGGATGAAGACTGTGCACCCACCATGGGACAACCTGATCACCTTGTAACCTCCCCATTCATTCAATCGTATTTATTGAACACTTACTGTGGACAGAGCAGTGTACTAAGCATTTGGGAAGCACAAGTCGGCAACCTATAGAGACGGTCCTTACCCAACAACGGGCTCACAGTCTAGAAGGGGGAGACAGACAACAAAACAAGTTGTTGGCAGGTGTCATCAGAATAAACAGAAATAAAGCTAGATGCATATCATTAACAAAAGAGAGTAGTAAATATGTACAAGTAAAATAGAGTAATAAATCTGTACAAACATACAGCACTTAGAACAGTGCTTTGCACATAGTAAGCACTTTTTAGACTGTGAGCCCACTGTTGGGTAGGGACTGTCTCTATATGTTGCCAACTTGTACTTCCCAAGCGCTTAGTACAGTGCTCTGCACACAGTAAGCGCACAATAAATATGATTGATTAATAAATGATATTATTATTATTATTATTATTATTATTATTATTATTATTATTATTATTATTATTATTATTATTCTGTGTTGCTCTCTTCTATCCATCTGGCAGGATGGGATTCTAGGCACAGAGTCCAAGTGAGAGGGGATATGAGGGGGAACACAAACTTTCACCACTCCTTGCTGGTCGTGGGGGAAACATACCTACCTCTTCCTCATCAGCGATGCCTCAGCCATGCTCACCTGAATGGCACTACTGTAATTTCATGGATGAAATACGCGAACGTGCCCGACTCTCATGGATACACTCATGGGGGCAGCCTCACTGTCAGTCAATCAATGGATGGTATTTATTGAGCACTTATTTCGTGCAGACCACCGAACTAGCACTTGAAAAAGTACAGTGCAATACAATGTAAATTTATGTGCAGACCCCTGTACTAGCGCTTGGAAAAGTTCAATGCAATATCATGTAATTTAAGAATCAAAGCAATGAAAAGATAACCCTAAAATTCTAAGAATATCTTTGTGTGTACTGAATTCTCAGGGACCCCTAATTGTCTCTCAAAAGGCTTGGAATTTCTTTTGTTAGGATGTGTTTGAGTAAACTACCTGAGCACCTGTATATATGTATATATGTCTGTACGTATTTATTACTCCATTTATTTATTTATTTTATTTGTACATATTTATTCAATTTATTTTATTTCGTTAATATGTTTTGTTGTCTGTCTCCCCCTTCTAGACTGTGAGCCCACTGTTGGGTAGGGACCGTCTCTAGATGTTGCCAACTTGGACTTTCCAAGCGCTTAGTCCAGTGCTCTGCACACAGTAAGCGCTCAGTAAGTACGACTGAATGAATGAATGAAATCTGAGCTCTAGTCTATGGATGTCGGAGCTTTTAAACTAATTTTAGGAGCCACATGAAGTCTTTTGAAAGTATGCCACTTCCATTAATTAAAGGAACAAGATCTCCCTTGAATGGAATCAGTTTTCCTCTAGACTTGAGGCTCCTTGTGGGGAGGAAAAGTATGTGTTGTACTGTACTGTACAAAGCGTTTAGTACAGTGCTCTGCATGCACTAACTGCTCAATAAGTACCACTGACTGACCAACTGGTTTTCAGAATCACCGCTTCCAATATCTCATTCAAAATGGAGAAAACATTCAAATCACTTACTTCCTGATGTAAGATAAAAATCAGCCATAGCTTGTATTTAGACAGAATTACAGGTTTATTCAAACCATGGTACATGATTTCAATCAATTTCATGAATTTTATGATTATATTTCCCAATAGCAAACAATCTTGCTTTTAAATCTGGACTGCGCTACACGAAGCTCTACATTAACACGTGATAGTTTCTATTTCTTGCTCATGGACATTTTCCATTCAAAATGGCATGCTGTTTGTAGAGGAAAGAGGGAGAGACTACATAGCAAGGTGAATTTCCAATGAGAAACAAAGATTTTCACCTTAGTTGTTTAAAACTAGCTCAGGTTGGTAATGATAATGGTTGCTCTGCTCCAGGGATTCTTACCCAGCCTGTAACGTTGGTCATCATTCAACTCCTAGGGATGGGAACATACCACGGTGACAGAAAATCTCATTGCTCCGACCACCAGAGAGAATGGGTAGAGAGAATGAATTGCCCTACCAGGGAGAAATGTCCTCTTTTATTCCTTCCAAGGGATGAACCCTCTTGTTCTTGGCAAAGAGGCAGTGATAAAGCTATATGCAAATTGCTGCCTGTTGTGAACTGACCTGTGTGATTTCTGAAAGAATTAGCTGGCATCCTCTGACGATTTTCAATCATGCGATTTAGCAGTGTCCAACTGCTTTCTGCCCAATTTGATACCACATTGTTTGAATTAAGCGTTTGCTCTTTTTACGGCGGTCTCACTATTTTACTACAATCTCAAAATTTCCTCTTAAACTTGCCAACAATCCACAATACTCATGATTACATGGAACAGGTGATACGATATATGTATCGAGTCGCATCCCTTTTTTAGAATCCCACCTTTCCAATAGGAACAGTCACCCCAGATAGTCAAAATCGATAAAAACGTGAAAGTGTGGAATACGCCACGTCTCTGTCGATCCAGTCGAACGTGGGTTACTCAGGCCACGGGACTGCCCATCAGTCTTTCTTGCCGGAGAGCAATTAATCTCTTGAACCACTTTTCTTCTGCTTCGGCCTTCTCAATAAATAGCTGTAAGGAAAAAAGGAGATATATTGTTTTAATTGTCTGTCATTGCCTAGGATCTGATCTTAAATAATGTAGATCACGTTTTCACAGTTCACAGTTCAGCACAGCGGGCTGAAGCCACTTTGCTCTTGGCACGCATTTCTTATTCACAAGACGTATTGGGCGAAAAGAGTTTTTAAATGGAGGGAGACTGATACTATTCTCATTTTCAGGCAAGAGAGCTAAATTCAGAGAGCTTAAGTAACCAGATCTATCATCGAGTTGTGGGGGCAACCAAGACTGAGAACTCACCGCTCCTGATGTCTCACTAGCCTGTAACCTCGGCATTATTCTCGATTCATCTCTCTCACTCAATCCACATATTCAATCTGTCACCAGATTCTGTTGGTTTTACCTTCACAACATCACCAAAATCCACCCTTTCCTCTCTACCCAGACGGCTACTCTGCTGACACCAGCACTTATCGTATCTCACCTTGACTAATACATCAGCCTCCTCATTGACCTCCCTGTCTCCTGTCTCTCCCCACTTTAATCCTCACTTCAGAATCTCAAGAGATCTCCCACCTCCTCTTAAAATCTACTCCCTCCACCTGAGCCTCTAAACCCATACCTCTGCAAAACACTTTTCAAAAAACTTGCCTCCTCCTTCCTTGTCTGCCATCTTCAACTGTTGGCTCTCCAAAGGCTAGTTCCCCATTGCTTTCAAATATGCCCACATTCCCACTATCCTAAAGAAACCCTTCCTTGGCCCTATGGCTCCCTCCAGTTATCGCCCCATCTCCCTCCTACTCTTTCTCCCCAAACTCCATGATCAAGTTGTCTATGTCCGTTACTTCCATTTCCTCTCCTCCAATTCTCTCCTGCCTCTCACCAATTTGGATTCTACCTTCTTTATGCCACCCAAACTGCCCTCTTCTAAGGTCAACGATGACTTCTCTTTTGCCAAATCCAACAGCTTTTACTCCAACCTAATCCTCCTCCACCTCTCTGGACGTCCCCCTTCTCCTTGAAATATTACCTCACCTCATAACTCAGTGGCTTCCTTGACACTGTGCTTTCCTGGTCTCTCTGGACACTTAGTCTCCTTCCCAGACTCCTCCTCTGACTCCCACCGTCTAACTGTGGGAGTCTTTCAAGGGTCAGTTCTGGGCCTCCTATTTTCCACCCATTCTCCTGAAGAACTCACTCCTTCACTCACTCATTCACTCCTAAGACTTCAACTACCCTGAGGTTGATTCCCAAATCTACCTCTCCAGCCCTGACCTGTCTCCTTCACTGCAGTCTCATATTTTCTCTTGCCTTCAGGGCATCTCTACTTGGATATCCATCAACACCTCAAACTTAACACGTCCAAAACTGAACCCGTCATCTCTTGACCCAAGCCAATTCCTCGCCGTGCCATTCCCATTGCTGTAGACAACACTGCTATCCTCCCTGGCACACAAGCCCATACCTAGGTATTATCCTTGACTCATCTCTCTTCTTTTTTGGGGGTATTTGTTAATTCAACCTATATAGTCAATCTGTCGCTAAACCCTTTTGCTTTTAGTTCTATCTTCACCACATCGCTAAAATCCACCCTTTCCTCTCCATCCAAACTGGTCCTGTACTGATGCTAGCACTTATATCCTGCCTTAACTACTGCATCGGCCTCCTTGCCTTCTGTCTCCCCTCTGTCCAGTCCATAGTTCACTCTGCTGTCTGGATCATTTTTCTAAAAAAAAATTCAGTCCATGTCTCTCCTCTCCTCAAGAACCTCCAGTAGTTGCCTAACCAGTCGTTCATTCATTTAATCATATTTTTGAGCACTTACTGTGTGCACAGCACTGTACTAAGTGCTTGGAAAGTAAAATTTGGTAACAGACAATCCCTACCCAACAACAGGCTCTGCATCAAACAGGAACTCCTTACCATAGGCTTTAAAACACACAATCAGCTTGTCCCTTCCTATGTTAATTCATCGATTTCCTACTATCATCCAGGTTGTACACTTTGCTCCTCTAATGCCAATTTACTCACAGTACCTCCATCTCATCTTTCTCACCACTGACGCTTGCCCACATCTTCACTCAGGCCTGGAACTTAATAATAATAATAATAATAATAATGATGGCATTTATTAAGCACTTACTATGTGCAAAGCACTGTTCTAAGCGCTGGAGAGTTTACAAGGTGATCAGGTCACCCCATGGGGGGCTCACAGACTTCACCCCCATTTTACAGATGAGGTAACAGGCACAGAGTAGTTAAGTGACTTGCCCAAAGTCACACAGCTGACAATTGGCGGAGCCAGGATTTGAACCCACGAACTCTGACTCCAAAGTCTGTGCTCTTTCCACTGAGCCATGCTGCTTCTCCCCCAGAATATGACAGTGATACAACTTTCAAGCTGTACTAAAATCACATCTTCTCCAAGCCACTTTCCCCAGATAAGCCTCCATTTCCTATACTCCCTCTCCTTTCTGCATCACCTATGTGCTTGGAGCCACACTTAAGTATTTTATTCATTCATTCTTTCAATTGTATTTATTGAGCACTTACTGTATGCAAAACACTGTACTAAGTGCTTGGAAAGTACAATTCGGCAACAAATAGAGACAATTCATACACAACAACGGGCACTTGATGTTCACCCCACCCTCAGCCACACAGCACTTACGAACAAAGCCATAATTTATTATCATGTCTGTTTCCCCTTCTTGACTGTAAGCTCCCTGTGGGCAAGGAATGTCTTTACCAATTCTGTCATATTGTACTCTCCCAAGTGCTTCGTACATTTCTCTGCACACAGTAAGTGTTTAATAAATATCATTGATTATTGATTTATGGATTGACTTTGGTGTGTCCTCAGCCCTGGGTGTGCCGCTATCTCCCAATCAGATGAAGGAATATTCCTAGAAGTTAGGTTAAATATGGAAATACACACCTGGCCTGAAATCAATTAATCAACACTATTTACTGAGTGCTAACTGTGTGTCAAGCACTGAACTAAGCGTTTGGAAGAGTACCATATATTAGCGTTGGTAGATACAATCCCTGCCTACAAGGAACTTACAGTCTAATAGGGGAGACAAGACATTAAAATACATTACAGATGGGGAAAATGTTACAGTGTATGAGTTTAGGCCTCAGTGGGTATTTTAGCAAGCAACTACTGTGTCAGACTGTTTGAAATGTCAGACTTAAGCTTACAGGACAATGATTCAAAAACCATTTTAAATGATACACCTGGCCTGACTAGGGCTGTTATTCTTACATTTGGATGTGCGAGAGAATTATCATCTTGGTACTTGATCGAAGTAGGAATGGAGCTGAGGTCTACTTCCTTCTCACTGCTGGACAGATCAGCAATCACCACTCCCAAAGTTGTGGATTCCGTCTTTCCTTCTGCAGATTCGGCTGACTAAAAACCAACAGAACAACAAGAGTCAGGTGGGATGCAGGGTTGCTGGAGTCGTGCTTAAACCAAACTTCTGATGGAGACAAACCACAGTGGGCCATCCATTCCTCTGAGCCATGATTCTCAGTCCTCTTGTAGCAGGCAAGCTGCATGCGTTTGGGATCGTTCTTCAAATCACGTGCATGAATTCTGAAGCCTCCAACTAAAATGTTTACTATTTTTTGTGCTATAAAGCCAGATTCCACCATACGGTACAGTACAGTATCGTGGAGAAGCAGCGTGGCTCACTGGAAAGAGCCCGGGCTTTGGAGTCAGAGTTCATGGGTTCAAATCCCGGCTCTTCCAATTGTCAGCTGTGTGACTTTGGGCAAGTCACTTCACTGGGCCTCAGTTCCCTCATCTGTAAAATGGGGATTAAGACTGTGAGCCCCCCATGGGACAACCTGATCACCTTGTAAACTCCCCGGCGCTTAGAACAGTGCTTTGCACATAGTAAGCGCTTAATAAATGCCACCATTATTATTATTATTATTACAGTAAAATAAAACCTCCCTAACTGAGATGAAATCAGTCTGATTTAGTGAAGATTAATTTGAATCAGGCGAAGGATTAAATTGAGCAATAAGAAAAAATCAACAAACGATTTGAGAAAAAGGTCACAGGCAGGAGGATTGGAGGGAAGGAACATAGATTACAAATCCCAAGGGGAAAATAGGCTCTACCTCCTCAAACGTTACTGGAACATAGCGGGAAAGCCTCAAATGCCCCTCCTTGTCCCCTTCCCCCCCAACCCCCCTTGTACCCTCCCCTTATTCTCCCAGACCAGGTTGAGTTCAGAAATTAGGAGAATGCCCTCAATTTTGTTTGTTGCTTGTTGTGGTGGGCTGGGCCTGCTTCCTCACTCCTCCGAGTTCTACACAAAAGAGATCTGTGTGTGGTAAAGTCTTCCTCTCGGCACTAGGGGTAAAAGTGAAGTTAGGACGAGACTGTTTAGGGATAATTTTAGAATAAGCTCTATTTCCAGCCATTTCCCTCCACCAGCTCGGAGGCAGCCACATAGCCAAAATCCAAGGATCGCTGGCTTAATCCTGGCAGTGAATTAATCAATCAGTGGTAATAAATTGAGTGCTTACTATGTGCGGTCTGTAGCTTTAAATATTACCTACTAAACCTCGACTTTAGTATGTTGTGAATCCTTTCCAATCTGTGATACTGATTAAATCCCAACTGCGATCATTATCTTGTTTGAGAATCTGGTTCCGCCATAGAAGCTCTTCACAGAGCCCTAAAAGCTGTGCTTTTATAAACCTGGTCTTAACCTGGACCACCCTAAATACCAAGTGGCTGATTTGGACCCTCATTAGGGGGGATATACAACTAAGTGGCCCCACTTTCGATCTCCTGAGGAAAAGGCCTTAGAATACTATTTTATGAGGGTATGCTCTCCACTTACACTGAATATACAGACAGTACAAATCGTGGTTCATAAACTAACTGGTTTTTAGACTGTGAGCCCACTGTTGGGTAGGGACTGTCTCTATATGTTGCCAACTTGTCCTTCCCAAGCGCTTAGTACAGTGCTCTGCACACAGTAAGCGCTCAATAAATACGATTGATGATGATGATGGTGGGGACCCACATTTACCCTCCTCAGCCTCGCGAAAGGAAAAACCCAACAGGTGGCCTAACAGGGAGGCTGCCTGGGGAAGTACAACCGATCGATCGGCACAAAGGGGTTGCTTTTTCACTACCTAGAGAAGCAGCGTGGCTCAATGGAAAGAGGCCGGGCTTGCGAGTCAGAGGTCGTGGGTTCTAATCCTGGCTCTGCCTCTTGTCTGCTGTGTGACCTTCGGCAAGACACTTAACTTCTCTGTGCCTCAGTTACCTCATCTGTAAAATAGGGATGAAGACTGTGAGCCCCACATGGGACAACCTCATTACCTTGTATCCACCCCAGTGCTTAGAACAGTGCTTGGCACATAGTAAGCGCTTAACAAATGCCATCATCATTATTATTATTACCTCTGGAATGGAGCCGGAAAACGGGGAAGCTTGACCGTGATAAAATGGGGAAGAGATCTTGACCTCTTTCTTTTTCTGTCTTTTCACTTGTTCACCCCTCTTCTCTCAACCAGGTGGGTCTGTTCATGAAGTTTAAAACTACAATCCTAATAACTGTGGAATTTTCCAAGCACTTACGATAGATTAAGCATCATACTAAGTGTTGAGATAAATTCAAGTCTGAGGCTCGCTAAATAGGAGGGACAAAGGTATTTCATCCTCATTTTACAGATGAGGAAACTGAGGCTCAGGGAAGGTCAGTGACTTGCTGCAGGACACACAGCAGGCAAGTGGGAGAGCTCGAAACAAATGATGGAGCCATTTCTGACTACACCCTCTTGCCCACTTCCCTTTTTCTGCCTTGCCCAGGTATTAGAGATTCTACATTTATAATGTACACCCTAAAACCACATGTCTGTTTGGTTTCGATGTAATGTTCAGAAATCTTCAATACCGTGGATGGTGGATTAGACCCAAAATGTGCAACCCTTCTAGACACCATTTATTACTAAGACCTAGGAGGATTGAACAAAATTCAAACTGATTTAAAAGAAAATTACGCGGACATACCTAGGATCAAAATGAATAGGGCAATTCTTAAGGAAGAAAAAAATAATCTACATTGAAAGGAACTAACCACAGACGTATAATAGCAGTAGAAAAAGAACTGGAAGGTTATTGGGGAACATGAGTCAACAAGGAAATGTTTATCATTTAAAACCAGCATAAATACTCAGTTTCTAATTGAACAGCTGATGAATGTCCTTGTTGGATGGTGACGGTAGGGAGGCAACCACGAAACTACCAAACCCACAAGCTGTAATCAATCACTCAGCGGAATTTAGCACGTACTATGTGTAGGACACTGTACTAAGCATTATACACTAAGTGTTATGCTCATGAATACAAAATATTTGAAAGTAGAGGTATCTCGTTCCTAATTTTGCCCAACTGAATTCCTAAGGGTGTAAAAAAAATATATTTTCTTGCTTTAAATTTCATGTAGAACACCTAAAGAACAAGCTAAACAATGTAAAATCTACACGGGATGGCTCTCTACGATTCTGACAAAGGACCTGGAAATTTACAATCTCAACTGGATATATTCCAAAAGATTTACTTTAATTTTAAGCATTTCTTTCACCTATAAAAAACCGACCCGGGGGAAAATATTTCAATAGATGCTCAGGAGCTGCTCCAGTAATAAGTGAGAGTGACCTTGAAATTCAATATTTACTAAAGCATCTATCAATAGTACCTTTTACTGGAATTGAATGGGTGGAAACCACCCAGGTTAAAAGGTTAAACCACCTTTCTCAATGGTCAGAAAGGTTACTGTCCGGGCAATAACATAGCTAAGAAATGACAGTGAGGAGTTACCACAAAAAGAATAATGTGGAAATATGCATTTTTCTTTCTAACCACCAATTTGGTCGAAAGGTGTGCAAGTATTTAAATTTAAATATCTGAAAAGACATAACTGCACACTTTTAGGGAAATATATACATAAAAACTATTGTCAGTGAAAAGGTGTTCTTGGTTTTGTGAGTGAGGCCTTGAAGTCTAAGTAACAAATTCGGATTTTATTAAAAATTTGTTCTTATATTTTTGGCATACTACAGTGTTCTCCTTTCTTTGTTCCTTTCACCTCAACAATTGGCCTCAAATTTCATTGGGAAACACTCAAGCTACTATAAAATATGATTCTACTCATCTCACATTTTTAGAGTGTATTTTCTACCCACCCCCACCCCCAAATTCTACTTATTATACACAAACCCTACTGCCGGCTTCTTGAAATGAACTACCGATTCTCCCCTCTCTCTGTTCCTTAGAAGCGCTTCTATCCAGCTCCAATCCCACCGTTGGTTTCGGCCACTCGCACAAAATGTCTTAATACACGATTTATTCAAGAGGATTACTCACAGAGTTGTCAAAAACTTACCTTTTTGACTTCCTTACTTGATCTGAATGTCTGCTGAATAAAGCAGTTGCTTTCAATAGCTTCGATTTCTTTGACTCGTTTCACTTGTTCTACTAGGGTGGTCTGGTCTACAAAAGAAGGTTTAATGTCAGTATATTTTAGTGTGAACTTATGATCGGCATTGTATCCAAGCAATGTTCTCTGAAAATTCTTTACCACTTAAGGAATGTGAACTACAAAAAAAGAGAGATCCAAGCACACGACCACAAAGAAACATTCTTTTTGAGGTAACAAATGAGCAACTGCCTAATGTGAAATGATATTCCCGATGAGCTAATTGCCGCCCAGAAAACCTAAAATGATGTTGCAGTACCTCTACTTTCACAACAGTCCCTACTTTCTTGCATTAATCTTGTGGGAGGGTATTTTGTCTTTTAAAAGCCAGTCCTAGACCGGATGAAAAGATTTTATCTTTTATAGGTCAGGGGTAACATCATGGATTCTTTAACCATTTTCTGTAAATGCATAATAATGATGGGGTGGTTTCTGTTTGTAGAGAGCTTTTATAAGCGTTTAACAAATGCCATTATTATTATTATTATTATTTATCCAAAGGTCTTTCATGTTCATTATCTCATCTGCCCGACATCCCTATGAAGCAAGGAGAGACAGATTATTTTCCTCATTTTACAGATAAGAAAACTGAGGCCCAGAGAGGATGTCTTGCCCAAAGTCACACAGCAGGTCGAGGACAGAGATGGGACTAGAACCCGAGTCTCCTGATTCCCAGCCCTGGACTCTTTCCATTAGATCATGCTGCCTCAACAGCTGAGCTAAATCACACCTCCTCCAAGAGGCCCTCCCTGATTAGGTTCTCCTTTTTTCCATTCGCCCTCCCTTTCTTCTACATTATCTGATATGATCTATGTCCTTATGGATTTGGTTTTCACCTCACTTGCAGCCCCAGGAGCCCTTGTGTACACATCTCTGTTCTCTCACACTCCCCCATCAGTCATTTATTTTAATCTTGGTCTCCCCCTTTAGACTGTAAGCTTTTTGAAGGCAGAAGAAATGCCTGTCAGGTCTACTCTACTGCTCTCTCCCAAGTGTCTAGTACAGAACAACACATAAAAAGTGTTCAGTAAATACCACTGACTGACTGATTTGTTGTTTGTCTCCCCCTTCTAGCCTGTGAGCCCAGGTAGGGACCGTCTCTGTTGCCGACTTGTACTTCCCAAGCGCTTAGTACAATGCTCTGCACACAGTGAGTGCTCAATAAATACGATTGAACAAATGAATGAATGATTGAACAGACCATTTGGAGAAGCTGGAGATTCTACAATTCAAGGAACTGTGACGATAATTCCTTGGGTGGCAATTTTTCTCAGAGTACCCATGGCAACACTTTGACAGTCGGATAAAGGCAACTGATCAGATTTAGAAGGCATCCTTTTTCCCCTCAGGAAAAACTGATCGACATCTCCCTGTATGACATGGCCTAAGGTTTATCCCTTTGACAGTCGGATAAAGGCAACTGATCAGATTTAGAAGACATCCTTTTTCCCCTCAGGAAAAACTGATCGACATCTCCCCGTATGACACGGCCTAAGGTTTACCCCGTACTCAGAGATAGCAGCTGATAATAATAATAATAATGATTGGCATTTGTTAAGCGCTTACTATGTGCCAAGCCCTGTTCTAAGTGCTGGGGAGGATACAGGGTGATCAGGTTGTCCCACGTGGGGCTCACAGTCTTAATCCCCATTTTACAGATGAGAGAACTGAGGCCCAGAGAAGTGAAGTGACTTGCCCAAGATCACACAGCAGACATGTGGCGGAGGCGGGATTCGAACCCATGACCTCTGATGCCAAAGCCCTATACACATAGCCAGCCCCCTCTAGGAATAAGGGAGATCTTAAGAGAAGAGAGAAGCAATGTGGCCCAGTGGATACAGCATGGGGCTGGGAGTCACAAGGACCTGGGTTCTAATTCCGGCTCTGCCATTTGTCTGCTGTGTGACCTTGGGCAAGTCACTTCACTTCTCTGGGCCTCCTCTGTAAAATGGGGATTAAGACTGTGAGCCCCACGTGTGACAGGGACTTTGTCCAACCTGATAATCTTGTATCTACCCCAGCGCTTAGTACAATGCCTGGCACACAGCAATCGCTTAATAAATACCATAAAAAAAGCCTAGCAAGCGTCCGTGGGCTAGTACATCGACTGGTTAATTTCATCATTTCCTTGGCATGAGTTTCAAATACGGCCATAGTAAAATAAATGGGTGAGTTTAAGAATTTTGTGGAGGGCAGTTCTGTATAAAACACATTTCCAAAAGATCTTTCTGCACAGTAGCATACATTTAACTGGCCGAACAGAGCTAAAGATCACACTCCAGCTTTCAGATTACTTCACTAGAGGGAGAAAAGGTAATATAAACAAAAGTATCTTCGATTTTATACACTGATACTGAAAAGGGGCATCACACCGGTTGTTGACAAAAGAGCAATGTTGCTTTAAACATTCCAATTCAAAATATTGTTCTTTCTTCCCTCCAAGTAATGGAGAACTATCTAGACAATAAAGTCGACTGGAAATAATCATCAGCAGTACTAATAAACTCCTCACCCTGGGCTTCAAGGCTGTCCATCACCTTGCCCCCTCCTACCTCACCTCCCTTCTGTCCTTCTCCAGCCCAAATAGCCCGCACCCTCCGCTCCTCCGCCGCTAATCTCCTCACCGTGCCTCGTTCTCGCCTGTCCCACCGTCGACCCTCGGCCCACATTGTCCCCCTGGCCTGGAATGCCCTCCCTCCGCACATCCACCACGCTAGCTCTCTTCCTCCCTTCAAAATCCTACTGAGAGCTCACCTCCTCCAGGAGGCCCTCCCAGACTGAGCCCCCTTTTTCCCCTCCTCCTCCCCACCCCCCCGCCCTACCTCCTTCCCCTTCCCACAGCACCTGTATATATGTTTGTACAGATTTATTACTCCATTTATTTTACTTGTACATATTTACTATTCTATTTATTTTATTTTGTTAATATGTTCTGTTTTGTCGTCTGTCTCCCCCTTCTAGACTGTGAGTCCGCTATTGGGTACGAATTGTCTCTATATGTTGCCAACTTGTACTTCCCAAGCGCTTAGTACAGTGCTCTGCACACAGTAAGCGCTCAATAAATACAATTGAATGAATGAATAATAAACATTTATTGTATGCTTTCTGCCCTAGATGCTACATAAGGATTAATAAAAAGGACAAAATGTTTGTCCATTAGGGTGATTAGAGTGATAGTGATTTCACTGAACTCCCATTAAGTGTGCTAAAGGTTTGGGAAAACACAATAGAAACATGAAATATGACCTCTAGCCACATGAGTTTACACCTTAATAGGAGAGACAGTAAGAAAAATAATTATCAACAGCATAATCAGAATAATTGAAAATACACATGAACGCTATTATTTATACATATGTGCTGATACATTAATACATAAATGCTAGATCTGACTTGGTATGATGGGTATTAATTGGAGAACAGCACGGTCTAGTGGAAAAAGCATGGGTGTGGGAGTTAGAGGACTTGGGTTCTAATCCTGCCTCTGCCACTACCCTGCTGTGTGACCCTGGGCAAGTCACTCCATGCCTAAGTTTCCTCATTTCCTCATATTGATCAAACGCTTACTGCTTACCATGTGTGGGGCACTGTACTATGCAGTTGGGAAAGTACACTACAAGTGAGTTGGTAGATAGGATTCCTGCCCTCAAGAAGCTTACAGTCATTTCACTCCAGTTAGAGCCGATGATGCAGATTCTCCTCCTGGCTCCAGATCGTCGACTTTCACTTCGTGTGGGGTCTCACTGCTTCCACTTTCTAGTTGGAATGATTTTTTATTAACTGCATTTATGGACTATCTGTGCTAATGCTACATCAATCAATCAATCGCATTTATTGAGCGCTTACTGTGTGCAGAGCACTGTACTAAACGCTTGGGAAGTACAAGTTGGCAACATATAGAGACAGTCCCTACCCAACAGTGGGCTCACAGTCTAAAAATCAACTAATCCATCTCTCCATCTAACAACCTCATTTATTGAGGTCCCATGTGCACAGCACTGTAACGATGGCATTTATTAAGCACTTACTATGTGCAAAGCACTGTTCTAAGCGCTGGGGAGGTTACAAGGTGATCAGGTTGTCCCACGGGGGGCTCACAGTCTTAATCCCCATTTTACAGATGAGGGAACTGAGGCACAGAGAAGTGAAGTGACTTGCCCAAAGTCACACAGCTGACAAGTGGCAGAGCTGGGATTTGAACCCATGACCTCTGACTCCAAAGCCCGTGCTCTTTCCACTGTAAAGGCTTGGGAGAGTAGAAGAGAATTATTACACATTATTCTAGCCCTGAAGGCGTTTACAATTTAGCAATGGAGACGGGCACTAAAATGAATTCCAGAAAGGTGGAACAGGTAGAATATAAAGATATGCATCACAGGCTTTTGTTGGGGTATGATTATCTGAGAGATAATAATAATAATAATAATTTTGGTATTTGTTAAGTGCTTACTATGTGCCAAGCACTGGTCCAAGTGCTGGGGGAGATATAAGGTAATCAGGTTGTCCCACATGGGGCTCACAGTCTTAATCCCCATTTTCCAGAAGAGTGAACTGAGGCACAGAGAAGTGAAGTGACTTGCCCAAAGTCACACAGCTGACAACTGGCGGAGCCGCGATTAGAACCCATGACCTCTGCCTCCCAAAGCCCGCCCTCTTTCCACTGAGCCATGCTGCTTCTCAGAAGCGCTGAAGTGGAAGTTGGGTGGGAAAGACGAAAGGTGGGAAGATGAGAGAGGAATTGGGGAAGGCCTCCTGGAGGAGATCATCATCATCATCATCAATCGTATTTATTGAGCGCTTACTATGTGCACAGCACTGTACTAAGCGCTTGGGAAGTACAAATTGGCAACATATAGAGACAGTCCCTACCCAACAGTGGGCTCACAGTCTAAAAGGGGGCAGTTTCAGAAGGACTTTGAGGGGAAGGGATTTCAGGAAGAAGGGAGCATGTGAGCAAAAGGACACTGGTCAACTAATGGGAATAATCAACTTTATTCTACGCAAATAAATGACTGGACAAAAGAACTGTTTGCAGTTTTCATTTTTACTTATTATCCAATTCTCATTATTCCCTAGCCTACCTAGTATATCTTGCACTAATCGGATATGAACTGCCTCCAGACAAGCAACAAAGTTACTGAGAGAATCCAAATCACGGAATGAATGTTTCTAGAATTACATCAGTGACATTAACATGGTGAAAATGGACTGGAAGGAAGCCTCATCCATTAGTGTAGGCTACTTTTGACAAACACATTATTGGTAGATAAAATGACTTCCATATGTTGTTTGTCAGATGTCAATAGGAAGGATATGTATCCCATAGTAAAATAAAAAAATAATGGAGTCAGAAAGCTAAGAGGCTACAGGACAAAAAAAAATCAATACTAACTCACTGCGCAGCAAATCCTTTTACTCTGTTCTTACTGAAAACTCAAGAGGAAATATTTTATTTTATTAGTTATTATGGATGCTATTTTTTTTTAAAAAAAACAACATAGGCTATTCCTTTGCCTTGGGGTATTTCATGTAATCTAAAACGAGCCTCTTCTATATATTAACGAGTGAAATACAAGACGACTAATATTCAATGAAAACGAAGATGCTTCGTTTCGCCCAGATTTTGCCGCACTGCTCCATCACAAACAGCAGGTGGCGACATTCTCTACAAGATGTCAGCAAAATCTACAAAAAATCCTGAATATATACATATAAAGCCTTATATCTTCAACGGTCTATTTTGGAACATAAATATTTCATTATTTCCCCCCATATTTAAGATGCATTACATGCAGGATAGAATTTAAGTTCTCTGGCCCAAGGCTTAGCAAATTATTTCTTCCCACCCCTGAAAAAGGACCACTTTTCATACTGGATGATGATAATAATAATAATAATGGCATTTGTTAAGCGCTTACTATGTGCCAAGCACTGTTCAAAGCGCTGGGGGGGATGCAAGGTGATCAGGTTGTCCCACGTGGGGCTCACAGTCTTAATCCCCTTTTTACAGAGGAGGCAACTGAGGCACAGGGAAGTTGTGACTTGCCCAAAGTCACACAGCTAAGTGGCAGAGCAGTTTACCAGAATTTTAAAAATGCTAAATCTGTTCATAAAGTTTGTTTGGAATTTTAAAGCTATCAAAACTCTTCCTCAAAACTACTAAAGTTTACTGTACAATATTCACAGCACTGTTCTAAGCGCTGAATATCATTAATCACTTCAATATCATTATCATTAATGATTAATGATTATTCAATATCATTACTAGAGAAGCAGCGTGGTTCAGTGGAAAGAGCCCGGGCTTTGGAGTCAGAAGTCATGGGTTCGAATCCCGGCTCTGCCAACTGTCAGCTGTGTGACTTTGGGCAAGTCACTTCACTTCTCTGGGCCTCAGTTCCCTCATCTGTAAAATGGGGATGAAGACTGTGAGCCCCCCGTGGGACAACCTGATCACCTTGTAACCCCCCCAGCACTTAGAACAGTGCTTTGCACATAGTAAGCGCTTAATAAATGCTATTATTATTATTACTAATGAATATCACTTGCACGAATACATGCAAAATGTAAAAAGAACATTTGATCCGTTGCCAAACTGTCCTTTCCAAGTGCTTAGTACAGTGCTCTACACACAGTAAGCGCTCGATAAATATGATTGAACGAATGAAATTATATTGACTAATGTCATATCGAAGAACATGGACTTAACATTTTTTTAAGGCACAGTTTAAGAATGGGCAGCTAGCAATATTTTTGTCTACAGGATATTTTAGACTAAAAAGCCTTGTGAAACATTTCAGGCTTCTTCAAGAACTGGAGAAAGTGATCAGAGACAAAAAAAAAGTGGTTTGCTGACAGAGCAGTTTACCAGAATTTTAAAAATGCTAAATCTGTTCATTAAGTTTGTTTGGAATTTTAAAGCTATCAAAACTCTTCCTCAAAACTACTAAAGTCTACTGTACAATATTCACAGCTGTCTCCTTTGAAACAGCTTCTTTTACCTAAATTCTAACATGAAAACATGTTAGCATTCTTGAGAAAATTCTATATCTCATAAATGAGTAGGGACTGTCTCTATTTGTTGCCAAACTGTACTTTCCAAGTGCTTAGTACAGTGCTCTGCACACAGTAAGTGCCCAATAAATACAACTGAATTAATTCATCAATGGTTTAGAATAAAAATCTATACAACTGGGTACAGGAAGATAATCTCTTTTAATTTTGTTGATGAGTCCACGCAAAAGACATATCATTTTCTCATAATTCACTAAAATGATTAAAATGAAATAATGTAACTAAAAATAATTTAATTGATCATGATTCCTGGAACAAAAACTTTACCAAAAAGTGTACAAAATGAGACTGACTTTTAGACAACGGCTGGCTTTTGAAGTACATGATTTTGATTTCTGGAATCTTGAAGGATGTCTGTTTTTAGATTAATTTAATTGTTTTGTCAGGATGATGACACTGCCGTGATGATCTGTCATTAAACCCTTATGCAGCAACAGCAAACAAACAATTTGGTGGTTATGGGTCTCAGAACTGGTTCCACCCTTTGATTTCCCATTATTGGTTATTGAGGAAAACTTTCGTACATATCTATTCTATTTATTTTATTTTGTTAGTATGTTTGGTTTTGTTCTCTGTCTCCCCCTTCTAGACTGTGAGTCCGCTGTTGGGTAGGGACTGTCTCTATATGTTGCCGACTTGTACTTCCCAAGCGCTTAGTACAGTGTTCTGCACACAGTAAGCGCTCAATAAATACGATTGATTGATTGATTGGCTATTAATGAGGTCAGATGGCTTTCTGGCTTAGATTTAATATCATCTTTAACTTCACTTAGATGAATTCTATAAAGGAGAGATCATGTTTTGCATTCAAAAATACTTGCTTTCTGTAGGTCCATTTAGTGGAAAAAAATGCAGCAGGTTCCATTTAATGGGAAAAAAAAAACCCAACAACACTTCTCTGTTGGCTCCCTCTCATTTTAGACTGTGAGCCCACTGTTGGGTAGGGACTGTCTCTATATGTTCCCAATTTGTACTTCCCAAGCGCTTAGTACAGTGCTCTGCACACAGTAAGCGCTCAATAAATATGATTGATGATTGATGATGGTTTAGTGGAAAGAGCCCAGGCTTGGGAATCGGAGACGTTGGTTCTAATCCCGAATCTGCCACTTATCAGCTGTGTGACTTTGGGCAAGTCACTTAACTTCCCTGGATTTCAGTTATCTCATCTGTAAAATGGGGATTAAGACTGTAAACCCCACGTGGGACAATCTGATTGCCTTGTATCTACCCCATTGCTTAGAACAGTGCTTGGCACATAGCGCTTAATACCATTATCATTATTATGATGATGATCTGTTCTCTTCTCCCACTACAGTCCCAATTTATGTTCTTCATTCCTCCTTAGCAAAACTCCTAATATCTCCTTTGCTCCCAGTTCTTTCTCCTTCACCAATGCTCATGCTTAAAACACCGTCATAATTTAGGTTTGCCAAACCCACATCCCTCCCCTTCTTCAATGCTTTCCTAAATCAATCAATCGTATTTATTGAGTGCTTACTATGTGCAGAGCACTGTACTAAGCGCTTGGGAAGTACAAATTGGCAACACATAGAGACAGTCCCTACCCAACAGTGGGCTCACAGTCTAAAAAGTGGGCTCACAGTCTAAAATGGTGCCACCCCTCTCCTCCAGGAAGCATTTCCTGATAAATCAGGTCTTCCCACTCATTCCATCCCTTGAGCCACCTAGCCACTAATGACTAATGACTATCTGACATATTATCCTATTTCTTCCCCTTTAGGCTAAAAATCCCTTGTCGGCAGAGACTCTCCTAACCCTATTATACTGTACTTTTCCCAAGTGGTTAGGGCAGTGCTCTGCACACAGTAAGAGATCAGTAAATACGACTGATTGATTGATATTGGTCAATTTATGTTACTGTCTCCCACATTAGAATTTTAAGCGCTAAAATCTTCTGAGCATTTCCCAAGCATCCACTGTAGTGGTCTCTACTCACAGTAGGGACTCAACAAATACTGCTGACAGTGATTCGAATCCTATCAAAGTTGACCTTTAAAGTAGTTATTTGTGGGGGAAAAGGAAAATAATCTAAGAATGTAATGTTGTTTTTCTTCATGTTCCAAAACTTTTTGCATTCTATGTTGAGATGACCTAAGCTGTCCATAGGTGTACTGCCAGTTAATAATGCTGATAATACAACTATTACTACTACTACTGTTAATGGTAGTAGCAGAGAAGCAGCGTGGCTCAGTGGAAAGAGCCCGGGCTTTGGAGTCAGAGGTCATGGGTTCAAATCTCGGCTCTGCCACTTGTCAGCTGGGTGACTTTGGGCAAGTCGCTTCACTTCTCTGGGCCTCAGTTCCCTCATCTGTAAAATGGGGATTAAGACTGTGAGCCCTCTGTGGGACAACCTGATCACCTTGTAACCTCCCCAGCGCTTAGAACAGTGCTTTGCACATATAAGCGCTTAATAAATGCCATCATCATTATTATTATTATTATTATTATTATTAAAGGCTTATTAAGTGTCAAGCAGTATGCGAAATCACTTCTGTTTGAGCCCTGGGCCCATTTGTTACGATGATCATGGCTGAAGGGGAATCTTTGTGACTGTCTGGTTCTAGTTGGTTCACCAGGAGTCATAGCAAAAAAACGATTTTACATAAAGGTTAGTTTAATGATGATGAAGGCATTTCTTAAGAGCTTACTACGTGCCAAGCACTGTTCTAAGCGCTGGATCTTAAAACAAGGTACATTCAGTCACATTCACCCCATTTCCCAGATAATATACCTCTTCAACAATTCACTTTATGAAGTATTTTGCAAGTGGGTTACTTGATCCAACAATAACTTGTATGTCAAAAACAAAAATTAACGGACGGTATACGCAAACCTCAATTTTCAACAGCACGAAGCAAAGGCGAATTTTTGCACATAAAAATTTTTGTTACATCCCAGTGAGGGTAGGGAAAGGTTATGTTTTCAATTGACACTTTCCTCAAAGAGCCGTATGTATTTTATACTACAAATTAAAACCCAATAATCATTACATTCTTAAAAATGAGTTTAGAACCAGAAAAGGAATGTTATATCACTTCGTTTTTGTAATACGATTTTGATTTTAATTCAAGTTTCAAGCATTATCTGACCTAATTTGGCCAACTGACAAACAAAAAAAAAGTTTTCAATAAACAATGCAATCTTCTTTCAGTGTTTACATACAATTTCCAGCCTACTTTTTTCACCTCCCTCTTCTTTTCAATTACCTTTCCCCCAACGTCTTCCCCAAGGCAATATTAGTCCCGCTATTCAAAAAATATGGTTTCTGCTTTATTCTTAAGTGAGGCGATATTTACTTCGCTTTTTGCCACACAAAAAAATCTCCAGGCACTGAAACCAAAAGGCAGGAAATAATTCCAAAGAAAACACGGAGCGGCAGGTCCGTTTGAGAAGTTACAGTTGAGACATTTCGAGGGGAACGAGAGCATTTCTTTTTGCCATCCCTGAGCCGGATCCCTACTGAAATGTAATCGTAGTCAACGTTTTTAGTTTCCAAGTACTTCTTTCACCTGCCATTCCTTTTAAAGATATACAAGAATAATGAATAGGTAAAACCGTGCTAATAAAGTGATAGGAAAAGCCCCGGTATGTTTTTTTCATAGGGAGAAGAAAGAAATTCAGTTTGAGGTGCGCCAGATTAAGAGGGCAGAATACAGACTCTGCTGTTGCTGTTAGCTGTCCATTTTGATTCTGGAATTCTTATTGACTCTAATTAAAATTCTATAGATGGAAGAGTTGCATGTTCCTAAGGAACTAGCCAGTGAATGCTGTCTGCGAGCCATCTCCAAACACCCTATAACCACACACATCTAGCCTGTCAGGAGAGCTAATGCAGACATTGCAGGGCACACCACATTTGTCACTGTGGCTAATATCTGAGATACGCAGCTCTTTTTTTTTTTTTTCCCAGCACACAAAAGCAAGATATGTAATTCAATGCTCAATTTACCCTTGTCTCACAGGAGATTTTTCCCCACTAATTGATAGAAATTAAGCCATTAATCAAGCCACTAGCCATCATTCAAACCAGGGAAGATGAATACAAACTTTCATCATAACCACCTTCCCCATTTTAGTGTTCATTAGCATTAATTTTTAATGCAATTATGCTATTCTTTTACGCTGAGCTCATAAATTACTGCTCTTTTGTTGCTGGCTGGCCTTGTAAAATCCAAAGTAATGCTTTGTGCTCTGATCTTAAAGGCAATTACTGGGTCTGGGTTCTTCTATCTTTTATATCTCCGCATCCCCAATAACCTTTATATACGCTAGGCACACACATGATTATGAAGTACGCTTAATATATATACATATACACGTTATATAATACACACAACGAATATAAATGTGCATATGGATTTAGATCTATGTTATAAATGGAAGGAGCGTAAGACATTCCAACTTAGGCATATGTGGTCAATAATGTGTGTATAAAACCCCTCTCCCCTACAGAGGATACGATGGAACACTGACCTGAAAAAAATATGAATGACTAAGAACTAAACAGAAAGCATTATTTTGTGACATACGGTGGCTAAAACCCCTGCTTACAATATTTCCAAGGGGTTAAGAAAAGTAAATCAATTATAATAAGCAGATAGGTTGGCTGTTCAACTTTGAAAGGCCTCAGTTCTTAATTAAATTTACGCATATTTTTTTCTGAAATGTAGCTCCTCATAATTATACACCTATATATTCTTACATAAATTGATACTTACTGCATTGACACCCGAACATCAATTCAGGAAAACTTTCCTTTTACGCTGCTATGTATATGGAGTGACATAGCAGCAAAAGAATAGTTCCATCACGACCCATTGGTTTGTGCATTTTAAGTATTCAACATTATTACATGCTAACCCACATATGCATATGGCAAGTATAACACCGGGCTGAAATATCGTGCAGCCCTCATAAAATCCACCTCGTCAACTAGCTAATGAAGGGGGAATTGCTACTACCATTTTTGGTGACAATTCTGCTAGAAAAGGACTCAAAAATATTAAACACAGGGTTCGGAAAATTAACGAAGTTTGGTTTTCTATTTTTTTTTTTAAGAATTTCCTCATGGAATGAATGGATTGCATAAGGGGCAACATTCGCCCATTTGGGGACTTTGCTCACACACTGTACGTGATGGAGGGTGGATGGATTTCAGGATGGACAGATACCGGAGAAGCAGCATGGCTCAGTGGAAAGAGCCCGGGCTTTGGAGTCAGAGGTCATGGGTTCAAATCCCAGCTCTGCCAATTGTCAGCTGTGTGACTTTGGGCAAGTCACTTAACTTCTCTGTGCCTCATCTGTAAAATGGGGATTAAGACTGTGAGCCCCCCATGGGACAACCCGATCACCTCGTAACCTCCCCAGCGCTTAGAACAGTGCTTTGCACATAGTAAGCGCTTAATAAATGCCATCATTATTATTATTACACTGGAGATGAGCACAGGGAAAGAAAGCGTGCAGAGATAAAAACCGGCCTTTGTTTACGCCGCTCATAAAATCAGAAAGACATTTTAGGCAGTGGGTTCTACGCCTGATATAGATTCGCTGATCAGCCAATCACTCAATCGATAATATCGACTGAGAGCCTACGTTGAGGGAAGTATAACAGAATGAGCAGACCTGATCCCTGCCTTCGACGGACTTACAGACGGACGCAGGTCTCTCTGTTCAATCAATCAATCCATCAATCGTATTTATTGAGCGCTTACTGTGTGCAGAGCACCGTACTAAGCGCTTGGGAAGTACAAGTTGGCAACATACAGAGACGGTCCCTACCCAACAGTGGGCTCACATTCTAGAGGATTACGATTACGTCGACTATTCGATTACGTCCTCCCGTGAATGAATCAGGGAGCCCTTGACTGACAGTTCATCATCAATCGTATTTATTGAGCGCTTACTATTGAGCACTGACAGTTGTTGCTTGGGGGTTGTGGCAGCTCTGCACGCACGGCTCTCCCTCCACCCATTGATCTCTGGGCCTGTTTCTGCTCCCCTGGGTTGCCGGGATGTGGGGGACTGACGCTGGAACTGGTGGGTCGACCTCAGGCCTCTTGAGGTGAGTTCTCAATCAATCAATCAATCAATCAATCGTATTTATTGAGCGCTTACTGTGTGCAGAGCACTGGACTAAGCGCTTGGGAAGTACAAGTTGGCAACATATAGAGACAGTCCCTACCCAACAGTGGGCTCACAGTCTAGAAGGCAAGACTGGCAATAGCGATTATACAAAAGTCAGTCTTGGAGAAGCGGCGTGGCTCAGTGGAAAGAGCCCGGGCTTTGAAGTCAGAGATCATGGGTTCAAATCCCGGCTCCGCCAACTGTCAGCTGTGTGACTTTGGGCCAGTCACTTCACTTCTCTGGGCCTCAGTTCTCTCATCTGGAAAATGGGGATTAAAACTGTGAGCCCCCGCCGTGGGACAACCTGATCACCTTGTAACCTCCTCAGGGCTTAGAACAGTGCTTTGCACATAGTAAGAGCTTAACAAATACCATCATTATTATTATGATTATTATGCAGTGTGGCTCAGTGGAAAGAGCACTTTGGAGTCAGAGGTCATGGGTTCAAATCTCAGCTCCGCGAACTGCCAGCTGTGTGACTTTGGGCAAGTCACTTAACTTCTCTGTGCCTCAGTTACCTCATCTGTAAAATGGGGATTAAAACTGTGACCTCCCCAGCGCTTAGAACAGTGCTTTGCACATAGTAAGCACTTAACAAATACCATTCATTCATTCATTCAATCGTATTTATTGAGCACTTACTGTGTGCAGAGCACTGTACTAAGCGCTTGGGAAGTACAAGTTGTACCATTATTATTATTATTATTATTATTATTGTCTACACAGGGGAATCCCTTTTAACATGAGTTGGGCACTCTTATAGGCGCTCTGGGTAGATTTCACAGACAATCTTATTCAAAAACTACATCTGGGCCCATCCAGAAGACCAAGATAAATGATTCAAACCTGCCCAGGAGGCCTTCCCAGACTGAGCCCCCTCCTTCCTCTCCCCCTCCTCCCCTTCCCCACCTCCCCGCCTTACCTCCTTCCCCTCCCCACCGCACCTGTATATATGTATATATGTTTGTACGTATTTATTACTCTATTATATTTGTACATATTTATTCTATTTATTTTATTTTGTTAATATGTTTTGTTTTGTTGTCTGTCTCCCCCTTCGAGACTGTGAGCCCGCTGTCAGGTAGGGACCATCTCTATATGTTGCCGACTTGTACTTCCCAAGTGCTTAGTACAGTGCTCTGCACACAGTAAGCGCTCAATAAATACGATTGAATGAATGAATGCCCACGGCTTAGCTTGTTTTGGGGTGTAGCCAAGGGACCTGTGCCCTTGAGGTGAGCTCTGTAACCTTGAGATCAGCCCTGGAACCTCTTTAAGCAGAATTAAGCGGACAGTGGAGTGTGTGTTTGGTGGTGGGGTGGGCGGTGGAAGGGCAGTGAAAGGTGGGATGAGGGAAAGTTCCTGACCACCTTGAGGAAATATGTCAGGAGGAGGAAATCTTAGCAAGATTGGAGTTAGGAATTGTTGAGGACACCATTACAGGTGCTTCAGCTTATCAACCTTAATCATTCATTCATTTATTCAATCGTATTTAGTGAGCGCTTACTGTGTGCAGAGCACTGGACTAAGAACTTGGGAAGTACAAGTTGGCAACATATAGAGATGGTCCCTACCCAACAGTGGGCTCACAGTCTAGTTGAGATTTAGGAATCATCATGAGAAGCACCGCAGCTCAGTGGAAAGAGAATGGGCTTGGGAGTCAGAGGTCATGTGTTCTAATCCCGGCTGTCCCACATGTCTGCTGTGGGACCTAGGGCAAGTCACTTAGCTTCTCTGAGCCTCAGTTACCTCATCTGTAAAATGGGGATTAAGACTGTGAGCCCCACATGGGACATATTATCTGCCACTGTTCCCAACAATTGGCAATACCAGTTTTCAACTCATTGCCTAGTTTCCCATTTCAAATAAAGGGCTATTTCTGGTCAAAGAATAGCCACCTAAATTGGAGAAAGGATGAAGGCTCATTTGATTTTTGAAAAGGTACGACATTCTCTTTATGACTATTCCTTTAACAAGAAAACAGGGTACGTATGTCTATGTCTGTTTCCCGCTAAGGTGTAAGCACTCTGTGGGCAAGAAACATGTCATGGGTATCTCCTGTACGCTCCCAAGCATTTAGTACAGGGCATCATACCACTAGGTGCCCAGTAAAAAAAAGGTATTAGTAAAAATGGTAGGTTTAAGACACAGGGTTTGGAAAACTAATGAAGTTAGGTTTTCTATTTTTTTAGCATTTACTCACGGAATGAATGGATTGCATAAGGGGAAACATTCGCCAATTTGGGGACTTTGCTCAGACACTGAACATGAGGAGAAAAGATGGCTTTCAAGATGGACAGATATTGGAAATGAACAAAGGGAAAGAAAGTATGTAGAGATAAACACTGGCCATTCATTCATTCATATTTATTGAGCATTTACTGTGTGCAGAGCACTGTACTAAGCACTTGGGAAGTACAAGTTGGCAACATATAGAGACGGTCCCTACCCAACAACGGGCTCATGGTCTAGAAGGGGGAGGCAGACAACAAAACAAAACATGCGGACAGGTGTCATCAGAATAAATAGAAATAAAGCTAGATGCACATCATTAAGGAAATATATAGAATAGTAAATATGTATGGCCATTATTTAAGACTCTCATGAAATCTGAAAGACACTTTAGGTGGTGGGTTCCATGCCCGGTATAGATTCTCTGATCAGTCAATCAATCAATCAACAGCATTAATTGAGTGCCTATGTTAAAGAAAGTATATCAGAATGAGTAGACCTGATCCCCAACTTCAATGAATTTACAATCTATTGGAGGAGATTACAATCTAGTGGAAAAACGTAGAGTTTATAGAGTGGTTTCTTCTGGGAATAACGATGGAATATAAAGCATGGCTCAATGGAAAGAGCACAGGCTTGGGAGTCAGAGGTCATGGTTTCTAATTCCGGCTCTGCCACTTGTCAGCTGTGTGACTTTGGGCAAATCACTTAACTTCTCTGTGCCTCAGTTACCTCATCTGGAAAATGGGGATTAAGACTGTGAGCCCCGTGTGGGACAACCTGATTACCTTGTATCCCCCCCAGTGCTTAGAACAGTGCTGCGAGCCCGTTGTTGGGTAGAGACCGTCTCTATATGCTACCAACTTGTACTTCCCAAGCACTTACTACAGTGCTCTGCACACAGTAAGTGCTCAATAAATACAACTGAATGAATGAATGAATGACTGCTTGGCACATAGTAAGCGCTTAAAAATGCCATCATTATTATCATTATTATAAAAACTGGACGGGCAAACATACTGATAGAGGGAAATGGAGCTCCATAAATTTTGTAAATGCTAAGTTATTTCTGGCAGGTGATGAGCTTGATCAATCCAAACTAGCCAGCCTCAGAGGCCCTGCCCCCTGTTTGCTGATTGCCTGCTGTTTGCTGATTTACTATTCTGTTTTTTTGTTAATGATGTGCATTTAGCTTTAATTCATTCTTTCATTCATTCAATCGTGTTTATTATCAATCAATCAATCGTATTTATTGAGTGCTTACTGTGTGCACAGCACTGTGCTAGGCGCTTGGGAAGTACAAGTCAGCAACATGTGGAGACGGTCCCTACCCAACAACGGGCTCACCTGACGACTTGACACCTGTCCACATGATTTGTTTTGTTGTCTGTCTCCCCCTTCTAGACTGTGAGCCTGTTGTTGACGACTTGACACCTGCCCACGTGTTTTGTTTTGTTGTCTGTCTTCCCCTTCTAGACTGTGAGCCCGTTGTTGGGTAGGGACCGTCACTATGTGTTGCCGACTTGTACTTCCCAAGCGCTTAGTGCAGTGCCCTGCACACAGTGAGCGCTCAATAAATAAGATTGAATGAATGAATCTCTTGAAACCCACATATTCAATCTATCACCAGTTCCTGTCAATTCTACCTTCACAACATCACTATAATTTGCCCTTTCCTCTCCATCTAAACTGCTACTATGCTGATCCAACCACTTTTCCTATGGCACCTTGACCGCTGTCTGCCTCCTGTCTTTTCCCACTTTCCTCCATCTCTCCCTAGTTACTAAGACATAATATGAGAAGCAGCGTGGGCTCAGTGGAAAGAGCCCGGGCTTTGGAGTCAGAGGTCATGGGTTCAAATCCCGGCTCCGCCAATTGTCAGCTGTGTGACTTTGGGCAAGTCACTTCACTTCTCTGTGCCTCAGTTCCCTCATCTGTAAAATGGGGATTAAGACTCTGAGCCCCCCATGGGACAACCTGATCACCTTGTAACCTCCCCAGCACTTAGAACAGTGCTTGGCACATAGTAAGCATTTAATAAATGTCATTATTATTATTATTATTATTATTATTATCCTAGATGTGCTTCCCCTCTTTTAGTAATGTGGGTTATCAAGCACTTTGTCTGGCCTCAAAGATTCATGATCTTTAAATTATATATTGTAAATTATTTATTAATATTAATGCCTGCCTCCCTCTCTAGGCTGTAAGCTCAATGTGGGCAGGGAATGTGTCTATCAACTCTGTTGTATTGTACTCGCTCACGGGCTTAATACAGTGGTCCTCCTTCTAGACTGTGAGCTCGTTGTGGGCAGGGATTGTCACTCTTTATTGCAGTATTGTACTTTCCCAAGCACTTGGTACAGTGCTCTGCATTCAGAAGTGTGCAGAGAAGCACTGTGGCTCAGTGGAAAGAGGCCAGGTTTGGGAGTCAGAGGTCATGGGTTCTAATCTCCGCTCTGCCACTTGTCTGATGTGTGACCTTGGGCAAGTCACTTCACTTCTCTGAGCCTCAGTTACCTCATCTGTAAAATGTGGATGAAGACTGTGAGCCCCACAGGGGACAACCTGGTCACCTTGTTTGCCCCCCAGCGCTTAGAACAGTGCTCTGCACATAGTAAGCGCTTAACAAATGCCATTATTATTATTATTAAGTGCTTAATACATACAATTGAATGAATGAATGAAAGGTCCGCACATAGTAAGCACTCTATAAATACCATTGATGATGATAAGCTGATATCCAATGGGTCTGCTAATTCTGTTGTACTGTACTCTCCCAAGCACTCAGTACAGTGCTCTGCATGTAGTAAGTGCTCAGTAAATACAACTGATGATGATGATGATACTGCCAAAGGATTGGGTGTGAAGGACAAGAACGAAACGTTCTCCACTTGATATTTTCCTAGCAAAGGGCAAGCAGCATCCTTAGGACAAGTTGCAACCAACACACGTAGTTATCTTTTTAAACCAATTACATGTACCTTTCCAGTACTTCTCTGATAGAATGATATGTGTATAAACTCATTACTCTCCAGCTACACACAACATTTATTCTATTACGGGTCTACTTAATTTCACGTGCTACGCCTTAGAATTTTTACAATTTTTTTTCTCTTTCAAAGCCTTCTACGAATACTACCCATTCATTTCTAGCCATTATAGAAATGCAAATTTATTTTTAAAACAACCGTTGGATTGAGATGTCATCAAAATCCCTCTCTGGAAAACAACCAAGATCAGGAGCCTGGGTAAAAGTGTGGATAGTTTTCATGCCTAAACATGTTTTGCACCTTCATTTCCCCCTCTCTTTTCCCCTTTTATGATTACTTTATCAGAGATACACACTGTCCTGTCACTCACACCCCTCTCATTATCAATCAATCAATCAATCGTATTTATTGAGCACTTACTGTGTGCAGAGCACTGTACTAAGCGCTTGGGAAGTACAAGCTGGCAACATATAGAGACAGTCCCTACCCAACAGAGGGCTCACAGTCTAGAAGGGGGAGACAGAGAACAAAACCAAGCATACTAACAAAATAAAATAAATAGAATAGATAGGTACAAGTAAAATAAATAAATAAATGGAGTAATAAATAAATGGAGTAATAGAGTTATAATAGAATAGAGTTAGAATAGAATAGAGTTATAATAATGTTATTATCATGTGGTCTAACCCAGGGATCAGGAACCATTCTTTGCAGTAGAGCCAAAGAAATTGAGATTTGGGAACATGCCCTTCTCTCCGCCCCTCCATCCCTAACCATGATATGTGATGTCATTAGAGAGCGGGCAGAGAAGGGAAAGAGGAAGGGAAGACAGGAAGGGAAGAGTTGGGGGAATGATGGAGGGTGGGGAGAGGAAGTCAGCAATAAGCAGCCCCCACAACACTCAGGGCTAACTCTAAGGGGTCAGGGATACTAGCCCCCTCTTTGCGAGCAGGAGATGCTGCCCTGAGACACCTCAGGGCCCGCACTTGCAGTGCTCTGACCGGAAAATCCTCATCCAGATCCTCTCAGAGAAGGGGTTTCTGCTCCTTGTGTCATCAGTTCCAGAAAAGGGAACACCTTAAACCCTAACCCATCCCCACCCTGGATGCTCCTTCAAGCTGAAGCAGCTTTCAGGCCTTCCCGGGTCACTGCCCCATTTCCCACTTCTACCTGACAACTAACAATTTCCACCTCGCCCATCCCAGCTCTGAAAAGCTGCCGAGCCCGGGACAGAGGAGGAGGAGGAAGGAAGCCACGTTTTGGGAAAGTACAACATAAAAGAATTGGTAGATGCGATCCCTATCCACAAGGAGCCTACAGTCTACAGTGGCTGATCCCACAGGGCTGATAATAATAATAATAATAATGGAATTTATTAAGCGCTTACTACGTGAAAAGCACTGTTCTAAGCACTGGGGAGGTTACAAGGTGATCAGGTTGTCCCCCGGGGGGCTCACAGTCTTAATCCCCATTTTACAGATGAGGGAACCAAGGCTCAGAGAAGTTAAGTGACTTGCCCAAAGTCACACAGCTGACAATTGGCGGAGCCGGGATTTGAACACATGACCTGACTCCAAAGCCCGTGCTCTTTCCACTGAGCCACGCTGCTTCTCTAACATGATAGGAACGGGCTTTAGCAGAAACTCCTGACCACTGGCTTTTTGGATTTCAATCAGCTCTTTCCCCACTACTTTGCTCTCTTCGTCTCCTTTTAGACTGTGAGCCCACTGTTGCGTAGGGACTGTCTCTGTATGTTGCCAACTTGTACTTCCCAAGCGCTTAGTACAGTGCTCTGCACATAGTAAGCGCTCAATAAATACGATTGATTGATTGATTGATTCCTCTCCCCAAATACCCCCAATCACAAGCTTTGTCCCTGTCATGATAACCTATTCACTGTGTCTCTTTCTCATTTCTCTCGCCATTGACCTTTGCTCCCTCCCTCCCTCCTGTCTGAACTCCTGGTGTCGTCACACCTAGCAGACACTGCTCCTCTCAGCTTCAAGGAGGAGCTGTGTGGCCTAATGGAAAGAGCACAGGCCTGGTAATCAGAGGACTTGAGTTCTAATCCCGGCTCCACTGCCTATCTGCTACGCTACCTCAGCTTCCTCATCGGTAAACTGGGGATTCAATATCTGTTTTCCCTTTTACTTAGACTGTGAGCCCCATATGGGACTTGATTATCTTGTATCTACCCCAGTGCGTAGTCCAGTGCTTGGAACACAAGTAAGCCCTTAATGAATACCACGATTATTATTAAGGACCTTCTGAAATCATTTCTCTTGCACAAGGCCTTCCCTGATTAATCTCTCATCTCCCCATCCTATTCCCGCATAATGTACTTCAGGAATTCTACGTCACCTAAGCACTTGGGTATGTACAAACCTTTGTACTGAATTTACGCATATACATTTACTCTCTACTGTGTCCTCCTAAATGTAATTTATTTTAGTGTTACCTGCCCCACTAGATTATAAAATCCCTGAAGGTGGGAATCCCGTCTCTGTGAACTCTACTGCACTCTTCCCAAGCATTAATACAGGGCTCTGCTTAGAGTATAAGAGCTCAGTAAATACTCTAGATTGATTCAATCTGATTCAATCCCCATGGTATCTATTTCTCATCTCCAGATTTCCTCTGGACAAAATCTCATGGGATAATCTGCTGATATCACTATCTATAATTCCTTACTTGGGGTAGACTAACCCATATTTAAATTGATACCCACTCCGAAATAGTGGGTGCTTTTTTTTTTACATCTCCTAGATTAATGCTCAAAAGGACGAGAATGTGAACAAAGAATTGGGGATTCAATTGAGACATTCATCTTGAGGGAAGCTGTCATAGATGGTACAGTAGGAGAACATACTTAACTTTTAATTATTCTCTGATGGTTTGTAATTAGAAGTCTTTACTCTTTGGTCAATCATTCTGCCAATATTTTCCATTGAGCCCTATGCACACCCTGACAAGGTTCTTCTTTGAACAACTCACTTGGCTTTTATTAAGAATAGATTAAAGCCCTAAGAACGTCCATCCTATTTTTGAAGGTTGTGTTTTCCATATTTTTTTTTTTTTGGCATATTAGGTCAGGTTGGGTCATAGCTTTTCCGACTTACACCGCTTGGATTTAACATCATGCCACAAATGTACATTTGGACCATATGTAATAGCTCAACAAGGTCTCTTTCTGTAATGGGGTCACTAGGAAGTATTTTACTTCACTTTTCATTTTTCCCTAATGTATATTTCCATTCCAGTGGTTCTTGCATTTGTTTCTTACTTTTGGCAAGTTTAAAAGCAACAGTATGAATAGAGATTCACACGGGCCCATAAGGAAACATGGGGAGTAAGGTGTGAAAGGGAACATGGCTAGAAGCAGAACAGGCAGGTTCCCTCATCCACTCTCTTCACACGTTGCACTTCCCCTCTTCACTGTTCTCAAACTAATTTCCTCACTGTACCTCATTCACATTCCTCCCTCACATCTACATTCCCTGATTCCTTTCTAATGCCTGGAATTCCCTTTCCCTACAAATAGGCCTCCCCTCTCAGGGTCGCACCTGGAGAGTTTCCAGTACTCTCCCAGTCTCGGCTACGGGAAGGAGAGTCAAGCAGAGGCCTACCCATTCCATTCCTAGCTTGGCCAGTGGCTAGCGAGTGGAAGGCAATCTGCTATGAGTCAAAACTCACCCACGCTGGGCAGTGATGGCACGGGAGAGAGTCGAGGGCGGAGATTCGAGTTTACCGCGAGGAAGGCGGAAATGGTAAACCGCTTCCATATTTTTACAAAGAAAACCCTATGGACACACTACCAGAACGACTGCAGATGGAGAGCAGGGCGTTCTGGGGGAGATGTGTCCGTAGTATCGCTATGGCTCGGAAACGACTCGACGGCATAAGACAAGACGAACAGGCTGGACACCAGCCCTTACCATTTTTGTAGCCCTCCTGCACTGCCCCCACCTTCTAAGAGGGTTTCCCCAACTGCCTCCATTTCATCTTGTAACTACTCAGTATTACTAAAATCATCAGGATCCACCCAAATTCCTGCTTTTCTCTGTGTTGTGCTTTTGTTTTTGTCGTCTGTCTCCCCCTACTAGACCGTGAGCCCGCTGTTGGGTAGGGACCGTCTCTATATGTTGCCGACTTGGACTTCCCAAGCGCTTAGTACAGTGCTCTGCACACACTAAGTGCTCAGTAAATATGATTGAATGATTGAATGAACTCATTTTTCTCACCCATCCAGAACTTCTGCACCAATCTTGCTTCTGTACTCACAACTATCCACAGCACTTCATAATAATAACGATGGCATTTGTAAAGCGCTTACTATGGGTCAAGCACTGTTCTAAGTGCTGGGGTCGATCCAAGGTAAGCAGGTTGGACACACTCCCTGTCCCACATGGGGCTCGCAGTTTTAATCCCCATTTTACAGATGAGGTAACTGAGGCATAGAGAAGTCAAGAGACTTGCCCAAGGCCACACAGCAGACAAGTGGCAGAGTCGGGATGAGAACCCATGACCTTCTGATGCCCAGGCCCGTGCTTTATCTATTAGGCTTCCCTATGCACTACAAAAGCAGTGTGGCTCAGTGGAAAAGAGCACAGGCTTGGGAGTCAGAGGTCATGGGTTCTAATCCCGGCTCCACTGCTTGTCTGCTGTGTGACGTTGTGCAAGTCGCTTAACTTCTCTGGGCCTAAGTTACCTCATCTGTAAAACGGTGACTAAGACTGTGAGCCCTATGTGGGACAACCTGATTACCTTGTATCACCGCTCCCCAGCACTTAGAACAGTGCTTGGCACATAGTAAGCGCTTAACAAAGCCATCATTATTATTATTACTCCTATTAAGGCACTTTACATTTACATATTCATCTTCTTCCTCCTATCTGGAACTCATTTTGTGTCAGTTCCACCACTGGATTCATCACTATATCCTTCAGTGAGGAGACCGTGGCTTCTAACTCTGTTGTGCTCTTTCAAGAGCTTAATACAGAGCTCTGCACACTGCAGGCGCTCAACAAATACCATCGATTGAGTTGCTTGTAGTGAAGCTGTAACTAATTACCTTTGCTTTATTCACTAGCTGTAGTTACTTATGAAATAAAATTCAAGTGACTGTAGCCATTCTCCTGTCCTAGCTGTGCACAGAAAGTATGTAGCAAAAACTCCTCACTCTCGGCTTCAAGGCTGTCCATCCCTCACCCTCCCTCCTACCTCACCTCCCTTCTCTCCTTCTCCAGCCCAGCCCGCACCCTCCGCTCCTCTGCCACTAATCTCCTCGCCGTGCCTCGTTCTCACCTGTCCCATCGTCGACCCCCGGCCCACGTCCTCCCCCAGGCCTGGAATGCCCTCCCTCCACACATCCGCCAAGCTAGCTCTCTTCTTCCCTTCAAAGCCCTACTGAGAGCTCACCTCCCCTGAGAGGCCTTCCCAGACAGAGCCCCATTTTTCTTCTCCTCCTCCCCACCCCCCCGCCCTACCTCCTTCTCTTCCCCACAGCACTTGTATATATTTGCACAGATTTATTCCTCTATTCATTTACTTGTACATATTTACTATTCTATTTATTTTGTTAATGATGTGCATACAGCTTTAATTCTATTTGTTCTGATGTTTTTTGACACCTGTCTACATGTTTTGCTTTGTTATCTGTCTCTCCCTTCTAGACTGTGAGCCCGTTGTTGGGTAGGAACCGACTCTATATGTTGCCGAACTTGTACTTCCCAAGCACTTAGTACAGTGAGTGCTCTGCACACAGTGAGCGCTCAATAAATATGATTGAATGAATGAATACAGGCTACTGCTTCTGTCCTGAAAGCACAGTGCTTTGCACATAGTAAGCACTTAACAAATACCATACTTATTATTATCATTATTATTATTAACTCTTTTGTATGGTATGCTGCCAAGCCCTTAGTTTAGCGCTCTGCACAGAGTAAGCGCTCAGTAAATACCATTGACTGAGTTATTGATTGGGTAGGGGTAGTCTCTATTTGTTGCCGAATTGTACTTTCCAAGCTTAGTACAGTGCTCTGCACACAGTAAGTGCTCAATAAATGCAATTGAATGAATACCACAAATGCAAAAACTCTTGACTACGGATTCAAAGCTCTCAAACAGCTGCCTCAAGTAACTTTCCGTTCTCTTCTCCAACCTCACCCCAACTCGTTGCTTCTTCCACTCTTCCTCTGTGGTGTTACATGTGTGGACTTCAACTGTATATAGCAGGGATGCATGAGGAAGATACTGTCCCCACAGTGGAAACCTGTGCTGTTATCACTTATTTATGAAAGGTTGGTCTCTTCCCTAAAGGGACACATAATTGTGCTTCAAATGCTTATTTAAAAGTTTGTCCCATATATTGGGCTCTATTTTCTCCTTTCACTGGAAGACTGTGAATAGTATGTCCACTGGAACAGTGGAAGTGAGAAGAGATGTGTTCTGTTTTCTCTCCATATTCTTCCCTCAAAGTGAATTGAATCCCACCTGATAAGAATAATAATGAGGTTGATGATAGTGGTGTTTCAGTGTCTAATATTTGCCAAGCACTGTATTTGAAATGCAATAAATACGAATGACTGAATGAATGATCGATTGACTAATTGCTGGGGTAGATATGGTTTGAACATAATCCCTGTCCCACACTGAGCTCACATTCTAAGTAGGAGAGTAAGTACTGAATCCCCAATTTACAGAAGAAGAAACTGAGGCAAAGAGAAGTTAAGTGACTTGCCCAAAGTAAGAGAGGAGGCAAGTGTACCTGTATATATGCATACATGTTTGTACGTATTTATTACTCTATTTTATTTGTACATATTTATTCTATTTTATTTTGTTAATATGTTTTGTTTTGTTCTGTCTCTCCCTTCTAGACTGTTGGGTAGGGACCGTCTCTATATGTTGCCAACTTGTACTTCCCAAGCACTTAGTACAGTGCTCTGCACACAGTAAGTGCTCAATGAATATGACTGAATGAATGAATGAAAGTGGTGGAGCCAGAATTAGAATCCAGGTCCTCTCACTACCAGGTCTACGGTCTTTTCATTCATTCATTCAATCACATTTATTGAGCACTTACTATGTGCAGAGCACTGTACTAAGCTTGGAAAGTACAATTCGGCAACAAATAGAGACAACCCCTACCCAATCAATAACTCAGTCAATGGTATTTACTGAGCGCTTACTGTGTGCAGAGCGCTCAACTAAGGGCTTGGCAGCGTACCATACAAAAGAGTTTCTAATAATAATAATAAGTGTGGTATTGGTTAAGTGCTTACTATGTGCAGAGCACTGTTCTAAGCTCTGGGGGAGATGTGAGGTAATCAGGTTGTCCCATGTGGGGCTCACAGACTTGATCCCCATTTTACAGATGAGGTCACTGAGGCACAGAGAAGTGAAGTGATTTGCCCAAAGTCACACAGCAGACAAGTGGCAGAGTGGGGATTAGAACGCACGTCCTCTGACTCCCAAGCCCGGGCTGTTGCCATTAGGCCTTGACATGTTCCCGGCCTATTGGGTAGACTCTGTCCCACATGGGGCTCACGGATTCATGGGAGAAGGAAGACTAGGCATTTAATTTCCATTTTCAGAGGAAGAAACTATAGCAAAGGGAAGATAATAATACCATAATAATAGGTATGTTATATATTTATAGAGCTCTGCTTAGCATGAGAAAGCAAGACTGTGAGCCCGCTGTTGGGTAGGGACCGTCTCTATATGTTGCCGACTTGTACTTCCCAAGCGCTTAGTACAGTGCTGTGCACACAGTAAGCGCTCAATAAATACGATTGAATGAATGAACAACAATGGAATAAACAATAACGGTGGCATTTTAAGCTCTTGCTATATGCCAGTTACTGTAGTGATTGCTGGGACAGATATGATGTAAACAGGTTGGACATGGTTCCTGTCTCACATGGAGCTCACAGTGTACGAGACAGGGAAACCGGTATTTCACCGCCGTTTAACAGATAAGGAAAGTGACTTGCCCAAGGTCACCCAGCAGACAAGCGGTGGAGCCATGATTAGAACCCAGGTCTCCTGTCCCCCAGAACGGTGCCCTTTCCAGGAGGCCACACTGCTAGGGGATTCCTTATCAGACAAAAATATGACTGCGCTCACTTGGTCATGATTCAATAATCTCAAAACAGCTGTTCTGTAACTATATTAGCACTCAAAACAAACCTTTTAAAATAAAAGCACTGTACTATGATTCCACAATTAACTTCAAACAATTCATAAGAAAATTTTCACTGGCAGATATGGGACTTATTCCTGCCAGATGAATGAATATATCAGATCAAAAAATTACTCTTTAGTGTGCTGGATATCTAATTTGCCAAGACAGACAAAAAATTGATTTCATGGCTGAAAGACAATGTCTCTCTCTTCAGTCTCATATAACATGCATATTGACCACGTCAGTTGGTGCACTAAAACAAATGAATATTCCGGATTATCAAAAGCTTTGCGGCACTAAAGTTATCACTGTAAATAGAAAAGAGAAATCTTTTGTAGAGCACTAATACAAAACCCACGATTGTTAAAAAGTCTATTAATGTAAGAATGCAATAGTAATAAGATTTTTATCCACTTGGATACTCAAGAGGGTACCCTAGACTGTATTCATTCATTCATTCATTCATTCAATCGTATTTACTGAGCGCTTACTGTGTGCAGAGCACTGTACTAAGCACTTGGGAAGTACAAGTTGGCAACATATAGAGACAGTCCCTACTCAACAGCATCATCATCAATCATCATCAATCATATTTATTGAGCGCTTACTGTGTGCAGAGCACTGTACTAAGCGCTTGGGAAGTACAAATTGGCAACATATAGAGACAGTCCCTACCCAACAGTGGGCTCACAGTCTAAAAGGGGGAGACAAAACCAAACATACTAACAAAATAAAATAAATAAAATAAACAGCAGGCTCACAGCTCATTGTAGGCAGAGACCATGTCTACTAACTGCTGTACTGTACTCTCCCAAGTGCGTAGTATGATGCTGTGCACACAGTAAGTGCTTAATCACATCAATCAAACGAATGTATTCTTTTAATGGTATTTGTTAAGTGCTTACTATGTGCCAGGTACTGCACTAAGCGCTGGGGTAGTTACAAGCTAATCAAGTTGGGACAAAGCCATGTCCCACATAATGATAATAATAATAATAATGATTATGGGCTTAGAACAGTGCTTTGCACATAGTAAGCGCTTAATAAATGCCATTATTATTATTATTATTATGGAATTTGTTAAGTGCTTACTATATGCCAGGCACAATACTAAGTGCTGGGGTTGGACATAAGCAAATCGGGACTGACAGAATCCCTGTCCCATGTGGGACTCACAGTCTCAACCCCATTTTACAGATGAGGGAACTGAGGCCCAGAGAAGTGAAGTGACATGCCCAAGGTCACAGAGCAGACAAGTGGCAGAGCTGGGATTAGAACCCATGACCTAGGAGAAGCTGCGTGGCTCAGAGGAAAGAGCCCGGGCTTGGAAGTCAGAGGTCGTGGGTTCTAATCCCGGTTCTGCCACTTGTCAGCTTTGGGACTTTAGGCAAGTCACTTCACTTCTCTGGGCCTCAGTTCCCTCATCTTGCGTGAACTTGGGCAAGTCACTTCACTTCTCTGCACCTCAGTTATCCCATCTGTAAAATGGGGAGTAAGACTTTGAGCCCCACGGGGGACAACCTGATCACCTTGTATCTTCCCCAGTGCTTAGAACAGTTCTTGGCACATAGTAAGTGCTTAACAAATACCCACATTATTATTCTGACTCCGAGACCCATGCTCTATCCACTGGGCCATGCTGCTTCTCTACTAGGTCAGACTCACAGTCTTAATCCCCATTTTACAGATGGGATAACTGAGGCGCAGAGAAGTGAAGTGACTTGCCCAAGTTCACGCATCAGACATACGGCAGAGCTGAGATTAGAACCCAGGTCTTTCTGAATCTCAGGCCCGTGCTCTATCCAGCAGGCCACGCTGAGCCAGCACCTGTATATATGTATGTACATATTTATTACTCTATTTATTTATTTTACTTGTACATATCTATTCTATTTATTTTATTTTGTTAGTATGTTTGGTTTTGTTCTCTGTCTCCCCCTTTTAGACTGTGAGCCTACTGTTGGGTAGGGACTGTCTCTACATGTTGCCAACTTGTACTTCCCAAGCGCTTAGTACAGTGCTCTGCACACAGTAAGTGCTCAATAAATGCGTTTGATTGATTGATTGATTGATTGAGTTGAGCCATTTATTGAGCACTTACTGTGGGCAAGCACTGTACTACGTGCTTGGGAGAGTATGATATAATAAACTTGGTACAAGTTCCTTGCCCACAATATCACTGATTGGTTGAATGCATCCATTCTCCTTCCATGGAACAGCAGGCCAAGAAATTCATGACTTTGTTTCAGGAGTACTGAGGAAAACAAACCTCATTTTGGATGTCTGGAGCAGTTGGATAAACGATAAATAATGCTTTCTCTCTGTTGCTTAAAATCTGGGGGGAAACTCTTCAGAGCCTCCTTTGCTCCTGAGGGCCACCTCCAAGCAGGATGGCCAGTGACTCCTGACTTGCCTGGGGACATTACAAAGTAGGACTCTCTGGGGGATTGCAGCTAGGATGGGAAAAATGATCAGATTTCCAATCAAAAAGGGTTTCTGGGAATCCTTGTCCTAGGTTGCTTCCCAAAAGATGCACTCAATAAATGCAACTGAATGAATGAATGAATGCCAAGATGGTCATCATAACTTTTTGAGTCACTTGGTGGCTATCTGTGGGTTTAAGATTTGGGACTACAATCTCAGCAACGATGGTGGCATCCCAGCCCCCCAAATATCATTATTATTATTATTACTATTATATTATTATTATTATTGTTAACTCTGTTGTATGGTACTCTGCCAAGCCCTTAGGTGAGCGCTGTGCACACAGTAAGCGTTCAGTAACTACCACTGACTAAGTGATTGGTTGAGAAGCAGCATGGGTAGGGATTGCCTCTATTTGTTGCCGAATTGTACTTTCCAAGTGCTTAGTACAGTGCTCTGCACACAGTAAGTGCTCAATAAATACGATTGAATGAATGGAAAGAGCATAGACCCGACCGTCAGAGGACCTGGATTCTAATTCTGGCTCCACCACTTGCCTGCTCTCTTACTTTGGGCAAGTCACTTAACTTCTCTTTGCCTCAGTTTCCTCTTCTGTAAATTGGGGATTCAGTACTTACCCTCCTTCTTACTTAGAATGTGAGCCCAGTGTGGGACAGGGATTATGTTCAAACTGAATCTACCCCAGCCCCCCAACAACCAACACATACTTTCTGGAGGGGTTGAAGTTACAACCAAGGGCACTGCAAAGCAGGCTGAGTTCTATTTCATTCAAAATTTTTATAGTCATTAAAAATATATATATATGAGGTCACTCTCCAGCAGACATTTCTGTGATGAGCTTTTCCCACAACCTTTACTATTATTACTTTAGTAGTTTGGAAGGGTCATGTTCTAACCAGCCCAAAGCATCACAAGACAGATCTCTGCAACATTAAAATAGGCTGTGGAGAGTATCTAAGTCCATAAATTATCTAGGATATTATAAACCTTTTGCGTCGCGATCAGATAATAGTTTTTGACTGAATTGATTATTCACTGAAAGTACTCAACACAGCCCTGCAAATGCATCAACCGTGTAATGAGGTGCTATTAAGTGTATTGATTCCCTGATTTCAATTGATAGCTAACAGGCCAAAGTCGCACATCAATATTTGCGTAACAAATACCCAAGAGTTCATAATTTTGACAAATGAAAACCTCAAAGACTACACAGTACAAATTAATGGAAATTTGAAGACCAAACCTCAGACTTTAAATTAAGCACTTAACGAGCGAATACAATAAACCTTATTACATCAATAAAGCCTGTATTTTTACTTAGGGAAAGAAACAAATACCAAATATCAGTTAGCCGCTTCTCCAGTTTCTTCTCCTATTACACTCCAGCTTCCATTCGTGGCTGCTTCAAAGCTTATTTCCTCTCTGTACCTTGTTCTCAACTCCCATCTCCGACGCCTTGTCCTTGCTCTTCCTCTTGCTGGAAATATCCCTTTAAGTCTATCACACTACAGCTCTACCGATTTTCAAATCTTTGCTGAAATCCCTCCCTTTCTACCAGGAGGCCCTTCCAAATTCATTTTTCTTCTTCCTAAGTCATAAACTCCCAACTACCACTTTGGGGGTCACATCTCCTCCATGAGGCCTTCCTGACTACATAATAATAATAATAATAATGGCATTTATTAAGCGCTTACTATGTGCAAAGCACTGTTCTAAGCGCTGGGGAGGCTACAAGGTGATCAGGTTGTCCCCCAGGGGGCTCACAGTCTTAATCCCCATTTTACAGATGAGGGAACTGAGGCCCAGAGAAGTTAAGTGACTTGCCCACAGTCACATAGCTGACAATTGGCGGAGCCAGGATTCGAACCCATGACCTCTGACTCCAAAGCCCGGGCTCTTTCCACTGAGCCACGCTGACTGTGAGCCAGTTGTTGGGAAGGGACTGTCTCTATATGCTGCCAAATTTTACTTTCCAAGTGCTTAGTATAGTGTGCTCTGCACACAGTAAATGCTCAATAAATACGATTGAACGAATGAATGAATGACTAAGCCCTCTTTCTCCAACTCCCTCCATCTGCTCTACTCCCCTCCCCGCCCCACAGCACTTGTGTATATATGTACATATCTATTATTCTATTTATTTTATTAATGATGTGTATATAGCTATAATTCTATTTATTTATATTGATGCTATTGATGCTTTCTTACTTGTCTTGAGGTCTGTCTCCTCCCATTCTAGCCTGTGAGTCCGTTGCTGGGTAGGGATTGTCTCTGTTGCTGAATTGTACTTTCCAAGTGCTTAGTACAGTGCTCTGCACACAGTAAGCACTCAATAAATACGATTGAATGAATGAATGAGTAATCACCCCACCCTCAGCCCCACAGCACTTATGTAGATATCCATAATTTATTTATGTATATAAATGTCTGCTTTCCCTTCTCGACTGTTAGCTCTTTGTGGGCAGGGAACGTGTCTATGAACTCTGTTGTACTGTACTTTCCCAAGCACTTAGTACAATGCTCTGCACATGGTAAGCACTCAATAAATACCACTGACTGATTGATTCAGCAATACCATATTTATTTATTGGTACTATATTTATATAGGGTTGTTGTTACATACTAACAACAGACCGTAACACTTCTGTACACATCAACATACTATTTAAGAATTACACATCTGCAAATCTATCTTCCCAGTCTCCTCTTCCATTTATCTGTAGCTTATTTTGTCTTCCTATTAAACTGTAAGTTCCATTTTTACGGTATTTGTTAAGCACGTCCTATCATCATCATCATCATCAATCGTATTTATTGAGTGCTTACTACGTGCAGAGCACTGTACTAAGCGCTTGGGAAGTACAAATTGGCAACATATAGAGACAGTCCCTACCCAACAGTGGGCTCACAGTCTAAAAGGGGGAGACAGAGAACAAAAGCAAACATACTAACAAAATAAAATAAATAGGATAGATATGTACAAGTAAAATAAATAAATAGAGTAATAAATATGTACAAACATATATACATATATACAGGTGCTGTGGGAAAGGGAAGGAGGTAAGATGGGGGGATGGAGAGGGGGACGAGGGGGAAAGGAAGGAAGGGGCTCAGTCTGGGAAGGCCTATGTGCCAGGCGATGTACTAAGAGCTGAGCTAGATACAAGACAATCAGGTTGGACACAGCCCCTGTCCTACAAGAGGCTCACAAGTCTTAATCTCCATTTTACAGATGGGGAAACTGAGTTAAGTGAAGTGAAGTGACTTGCACAAGGTCACAGAGTTGACAAGTGGCAGAGCTGGAATTAGAACCCAGGTCCTCTGACCCCCAGGACCATGCTCTTTCCACTAGGCCGTGCTGCTTCTCCATGTACAGGAGAACGCTGATCGATACCTACTACTGCTTAATTATGATAGAAATGTTTTTCTGCTCCCTTAATCCTTTAACTCTGGGGAACACCATTAGGACAGATGTCACAGCACAACTCTATGTGAGTCCTTCTCAGTCCCCTCTGCCTCATTTCAAATATTCAGATCCCCATCAGTAGCCATCTCACAGGCCAGCTCTCCACGTAGAATCTCTAAAAGCGAGGCCAAGAGAATTTTGTTCAGTACATATTCAAAATATCAAGATCCGCTGGTCATCATCATCAATCGTATTTATTGAGCACTTACTGTGTGCAGAGCACTGTACTAAGCGCTTGGGAAGTACAAGTTGGCAACATATAAAGACCGTCCCTACCCAACAGGGGCTCACAGTCTAAAAGGGGGAGACAGAGAACAAAACCTTGAAACCCTCCTAGGTATTTACCAACTGTTATCATTTGAGATGGGAATTACGGTTTATCGGCATCACCTTCTGAAACTGCGCTCACCCGTCACGGGCAAAAATATTGCCGTTCACCAGCAAGCCATAAAGCTTGGGCAGGAGCCGGCGAAGAAAATCCAAGAAGAAAAGTAAACTCATTTTATTGATTATATAATGTTTCCAATCTACAAGCGATATGTACGAGATCAGCTGTCTGTGTTTGGATGGAGGAGTCCCTTGCCACATAAGCTGACAGCACTACAACTAAAGCGGTTTCTGTTTAACTCTGAATTCAGCTCTCTCCCTCGTATTTCTCTACTTTCTTCGCCCAGTACACCTCGGCTCAACTGCTTCATTCCTCTCCAGCTAACCAGTTAGTAGGTTACCGTACGACTGACTGACTGCCCTCAGTTCTCTGCTAACCGACTCTCACATCCTCTTCTCTGCCGGGAACTTCCTCCACCGTCACATCTGAAAGACCACTGATCTCTCCATCTTCAAAGTCTTTCTGAATTCATACCTCAGGAGGCATTTCCTGATCAATGTCTGTTCTCCTCCGTCTTAAAGCCCCACTATAAGCCTCTTCAATCTGACACCAGCCGGTTGGCTGCTGCCTCTGTTTCCCACTGGTGAATGAATGCTATATTAATGTTAGCCGAGTGGTCCCTTTTTTTCGTGAAGCTCTCCGGGGCATTTATTGCTGAATTGTACTTTCCAAGCGCTTAGTACAGTGCTCTGCACACAATAAGCGCTCAATAAATACAATTGAATGAATGAATGAATCAATCAAATGATCAACCAATCGTATTTATTGAGCACTTATAAAAAATAATAATAATAATGACATTTATTAAGCGCTTACTATGTGCAAAGCACTGTTCTAAGTGCTGGGGAGGTTACAAGGTGATCAGGTTGTCCCACGGGGGGCTCACAGTCTTAATCCCCATTTTCCAGATGAGGCCCAGAGAAGTGAAGTGACTTGCCCACAGTCACAAAGCTGACAAGTGGCGGAGCCGGGATTTGAACCCATGACTTCTGACTCCAAAGCCTGTGCTCTTTCCACTGAGCCATGGTGCTTCTCTCAATGCACTTATGATGTGCAGAGCACTGTAGTAAGTGCTTGACAAAGTATCGTTTAACAGAAGTAGTAGACACGTTCCCTGCCCAAAGCGAGCCTACAGTCTAGAAGGGAGCATCAGAACTTCCATACTACCAAAGCAAGTATGTATGCTTGGACTGTCATCATCAATCGTATTTATTGAGCGCTTACTGTGTGCAGAGCACCGTACTAAGCACTTAAACTTAAGCGCTGTCCAAGCCTCATAGCACTTAAATTCTCATTCTTATACTCTTACTACTTACACGTATTTGTAATTTATTTAACTATCTCCCCTTCTAAACTGTAAGCTCCTTGAGGTCAAGTATCATTTTTACTAACTCTATTTTACTCTCCCAAATAAGTGCTTAGTACTGTAGTCTGCACACAGCAAGTTATCAACAAACACCTTTGAAGAAACTGTTGCCTAGTGGATACAGCACAGGCCTGGGAATCAGCAGGATCTGGGCTCTAATCCCAGCTCCACCACTTGTCTGCTAAGTGACCTCCGGCAAGTCACTTCACTTCTGTGTGCCTCAGTTACTTCATCTGTAAAATGGGGATTAAGACTGTGAGCCCCATGTGGGACATGGACTGTGGCCAACCTGGTGCTTAGACAGAGCCTGGAATATAGGAAACAGTTAACAAATACTGTTATAAACAAAAACATGGAGTTCAACTGCTTTGGGCCTGCATTCTTGTTATCATTTCTGTCCTTTGTCTCTCTTCCAGGAGTGGAAAGATAGCATAAGAAATACCTCCCGGGTCTCTTCCATTTTCATTCATTCAGTCGTATTTATTGAACACTTACTGTGTGCAGAGCACTGTACTAAACACTTGGAAAGTACAATTCAGCAATAGAGATAATCCCTGCCCACAGTGGGCTTACAGTCTACAAAGGGGGGAGACAGGCATCAAAACAAGTAAACAGGCATCAGTAGCATCAATATAAATAAACAGAACTATAGATATGTACACTTCAAAATAAGTAAACAGGCACTAACATAAATGAATAGAATTATAGATATTACATATATACACAAGTGCTGGGGGGCAGAGGGGTAGAGCAAAGAGAGAGAGTCAGGGCGATGGGGAGGGGAGAGGGAGCTGAGGAAAAGAGGCGCTTAGTCTGGGAAGGCCTCCTGGAGGAGGTGAGCCTTCAGTAGGGCTTTGAAGGGGGAAGTATGATTATTTAATGGATTTGCGGAGAGAAGGTATTCCAAGCTAGAGGTATGATGCGGGCCAGGGGTCCATGGTGGGACAGGCAAGAATGAGGCACAGTGAGAACGTTTTTTTTGAAAATCCAAATAGTCATTTTTTCTTTACCCATTCTCTCTACCTCACCAGAGTCCTCAAAAGCAGAAATACGAAAGGGATACTCAGAAGGCTAAAAATTTCGCAGCGCTTATAAAAAAAAGACATCTAACAAAGAGCGTTAGCTGAGGTTTTTTGGTGTAGGAGTGTCTGGGCCATTTGGACTGAAATGCACTTCCCTTTTGGGATGGCAATTGTGCATACTGTGTAAATCCAATTACTTACATCCCTCCATGAATACTGCATCAGCCCCCTCGCTGACCTCCCTGTTTCCTGTTTCTCCCCACTCCAGTTCTTTCTTTATTCTGCTGCCCAGACCATTTTCCTAAAAAATCATTCAGTCCACATCGCCCTACTTCTCAAGAACCTCCAATGGATGTCCGCTCACCTCCATATCAGAGAAAATGCTTACAAACTGGCTTTAAAGCACTCAATCTGCTTGCCCCCTCCCACCTTACCTTGCTGATTTGCCTGCTATAACACAGCCCACGTGCCTCTCTCCTCTAATGCCAAAATACTCACTCTACCTTGATCTCATTCATTCATTCATTCAATCGTATTTATTGAGCGCTTACTGTGTGCAGAGCACTGTAGTAAGCGCTTGGGAAGTACAAGTTGGCAACATATAGGGACGGTCCCTACCCAACGGCGGGCTCACAGTCTAGAAGAAGCACTGGGGGATACAAGGTGATCAGGTTGTCCCACGTGGGGAGTCTTAAACCCCATTTTACAGATCAGGGAACTGAGGCACAGAGAAGTTAAGTGACTTGCCCAAAGTCACAAAGCTGACAATTGGCGGAGCTGGGATTTGAACCCATGACCTCTGACTCTAAAGCCCATGGTCTTTCCACTGAACCACGCTGCTTTCAAAGATCTCATCTATCTTATCACTGACCCCTGAGAAATAGTGTGGTTCAGTGGAAAGAGCACCGGCTTTGGAGTCAGAGGTCGTGGGTTCGAATCCCAGCTCTGCCACATGTCTGCTATGTGACCTCGGGCCAGTCACTTAACTTCTCTGAGCCTCAGTTACCTCATCTGTAAAATAGGGATTAAAACTGTGAGCCCCCCATGGGACAACCTGATCACCTTGTATCCCCCTCAGCGCTTAGAACAGTGCTTTGCACATAGTAAGCGCTTAATAAATGCTATTATTATTATTATTATTATGTCCATCTATCTGGCTTGGAACTCCCTTCCTCCTCCTTCTCCAACAGACCCGCCACTCTCCCCATCTTCAAAGTCCGATGAAAACCACATCTCCTCCAAGAGATCTTCCCAGTCTATGCCCCTTTCTCCTCCTCCCTCTCCCTTCTGCATCACCTATACATTTATATCTGTACCTTTTATGCATTTGATATTCACCTCACCCTCAAACTGTTAATCAAATGAAGTGCACGAGATATGCGTATCTGTGACCATTCACCCATGTGATATTTTTAGTTGGGGTTGAGTTTTTCCAGAGATCAAATCCTTGCATATGTTAGAAGGAAGGCAGGAGCATTCTTTACATACATGTATATCACACTTGAATGGATCCAAAGGTCAAGACCGCATAACGTAACAGGAACCCACTTAGGAATACCTCTACAGGGCTGAGAACGTGTGTCTGATCACGATGACGCGCGATCGGTCCAAAATATAAAAACCAACATCTCCTAACAACTATCCCAGCTCAAATATTAGCGCAGACCCCCGATAACGCTCCTTTGAAGACTTTGGCGCCTAAGTTGTGGGAGTTCAATTTTACCGAATTTTCCAACGCAAGATGCTCAAAGTTGTGAACGGCGACCTACTGCTCAGCAGGTGATGAAGAAATTAGGGACTTGAGCCATTATAAAAAAGAGATTTAACAAGCCTCACTTCCCTTCAGTCTTTTTCCCTTAATATCCTAGCTGTGCTGAAGATAAAGGAAGGAGCGCAGTATTATAAAACTCCTGGAGTCAGGTCGAGGGTATCCGAGTACAGTGAATTAACATAACATAATGCAGACTACCTCTCTGACTGTGGCTACAGACTGTCCATGATACCAAGTGGGCATCATTTGGGGGTTTGGGGAGGATGGGGGGAAGAGGGCAGGGCCCAGAGTTGGATTTGAGAGCTGGAGGGAGGAGGAGCCTCCCTGATTCCTAACAGTTATCCTAGTAATGCAGTTTCTATTACGAGAACAGCATGCCCCCAAAATATCAAGCAGCGTGGCTCACTGGAAAGAGCCCGGGCTTGGGAGTCAGAGGTCATGGGTTCTAATCCCGGCTCGGCCATATGTCTGCTGTGTGACCTTGGGTGAGTCACTTCACTTCTCTGGGCCTCAGTTCCCTTATCTGTAAAATGGGGATTAAGACTGTGAGCCCCACGTGGGACAACCTGATCACCTTGTATCCCCCCAGCACTTAGAACAGTGTTTCGCACATAATAAGTGCTTGATGATGATGATGATGGCATTTGTTAAGTGTTTACTATGCGCAAAGCACTGTTCTAAGCGCTGGGGAGGATACAAGGTGATCAGGTTGTCCCACGTGGGGCTCACAGTCTTAATCCCCATTTTACAGATGAGGTAACAGGCACAGAGAAGTGAAGTGACTTGCCCAAGGTCACACAACTGCCAATTGGCGGAACTGGGATAACAAATGCCATCATAATTATTATTATTATTATCAAAGGTGGAGGAGCTGAAGGCCACAGTGGTGGAGCACAGCAGTGCAGTGCTGATAACCAAGCCGAGCCTCAAACTGCTGCCACAGGGACACAAGTATCCCAACGGATGCCATCTCACATTCATTAATTAATTCAATCGTATTTATTGAGTGTTTTACTGTGTGTGCATCACTGCATCAGTGTAGTAAGTGCTTGGGAGAGTATAATACAACTATAAACTGACACATTCCTTGCCCACAACAAGTTTACAGTCTACACCGGGGGGAGACAGATATCAATGCAAAGAAATAAATTACAGATATGGACATAAGTGCTATGGGGCTGGAGTTGTGGGGGAAGAACAAAGGGAGCAAGGCAGGTCAACACAGAAGGGAGTGGGAGAAGAGGAAAGGAGGGCTTAGTCTGGGAAGGCCTCTTGGAGGAGATATGCCTTCAATAAGGCTTGGAAGTGGGGGAGAGTGTGATTGTCGGGTGTGAGGAGGGAGGGCGATCCAGGCCAGAGGCAGGACACAGGTTAGGGGTCACAGCTGGAGAGATTGGCCACTGCTGGAGATTCTTGCAATAATTCTGATATTTGTTCAGCATTTACTACAAGTACTTTACTACAAAATAAGCAAATCGGACGCAGTCACTGTCCTACATCGTAGTCCCATTTTTACGGAGGAGTTAAGTGACTTCACCAAGGTCACACAGCAGGCAAGTGGTGGAGCTGGGATTAGATGGCTTTTATGGGAAGAACCTGAGTCATTTCCCCCCTCTGTAAATCCTGCCTATCAACCATCTACTGGTGAATTCATTTTATAGGGAAATTTCACTCCCTGAAACTGCCAATTTTTCTTACTTACGTCACTCAAACCTTCTATTAACTTTCTCCAATTCACTTATGGTAAATGAAAAATGTCACACAAGCTTATTTCAGAGTTATCTATGCACATGGATAAATCCGATGAGGCATAGTGTAACGCAACTGTTGTTGCATAAATTTGCATCAGAGAAAGGGTCTTAAAATCCTATTAGTAATGTATTGTCCTAGGGTAGTGGTTCTAAAAGATATTATCAAGTTTCTTCCATTAGAATTAGAGAAGCAGCGTGGCTTAGTGGAAAGAGCCCGGGCTTGGAAGTCAGAGGATGTGGGTTAATGATGGCATTTATTAAGCACTTCGAAACTGCCCTCTCAGATGTCACCAATGACCTCCTTCTTGCCAAATCCAATGGCTCCTACTCTATCCTAATCCTCCTCGACCTCTCAGCTGCCTTCGACACTGTGGACCACCCCCTTCTCCTCAACACGTTATCCAACCTCGGCTTCACAGACTCCCCCCTCTCCGGGTTCTCCTCTTATCTCTCCGGCCGTTCATTCTCCGTCTCCTTTGCGGGCTCCCCCTCCCAACCCCTTACTGTAGGGGTTCCTCAAGGGTCAGTTCTTGGTTCCCTTCTGTTCTCTATCTACACTCACTCATTTGGTGAACTCATTCGCTCCCACAGCTTCAACTATCATCTCTATGCTGATGACACCCAAATCTACATCTCTGCCCCTGCTCTCTCTCCCTCCCTTCAGGCTGGTGTCTCCTCCTGCTTTCAGGACATCTCCATCTGGATGTCTGCCCACCATCTCAAACTCAATATGTCCAAGACTGAAATCCTTATCTTCCCTCCCAAACCCTGCCCTCTCCCTGACTTTCCCGTCACTGTAGATGGCACTACCATCCTTCCCGTCTCACAAGCCCGCAACCTTGGTGTGATCCTTGACTCCACTCTCTCGTTCACCCCTCACATCCAATCCGTCATCAAAACTTGCCTGTCTCCCCTCCGCAACATCACCAAGATCCAACCTTTCCTCTCCATCCAAACCACTACCTTGCTGGTTCAATCTCTCATTTTATCCTGACTGGATTACTGCATCAACCTCCTCTCTGATCTCCCATCCTCCTATCTCTCCCCACTTCAGTCTATACTTTATGCTGCTGCCCAGATCATCTTTGTGCAGAAACATTCCAGGCATGTTACTCTCCTGCTCAAAAATCTCCAGTGGCTACCAGTCAACCTACGCATCAAGCAAAAACTCCTCACTCTCAGCTTCAAGGCTGTCCATTCCCTCGCCCCCTCCTACCTCACCTCCCTTCTCTCCTTCTCCAGCCCAGCCCACACCCTCCGCTCCTCTGCTGCTAACCTCCTCACTGTACCTCGTTCTCACCTGTCTCGCCGTCGACCCCCGGCCCACGTCCTCCCCCTGCCTGGAATGCCCTCCCTCCACACATCCACCAAGCTACCTCTCTTCCTCTCTTCAAAGCCCTACTAAGAGCTCACTTCCTCCAGGAGGCCTTCCAAGACTGAGCCCCCTTTTTCCTCTCCTATTCCCCATCACCCCCGCCCTACCTCCTCCCTCTCCCCACAGCACCTGTATATATATTTGTACAGATTTACTACTCTATTTTACTTTTTCATATTTACTATTTTATTTATTTTGTTAATGATGTGCATCTACCTTTAATTCTATTTATTCTGATGACTTGACACCTGTCCACATGTTTTGTTGTGTTGTCTGTCTCCCCCTTCTAGACTGTGAGCCCGTTGTTGGGTAGGGACCGCCTCTATATGTTGCCAACTTGTACTTCCCAAGTGCTTAGTACAGTGTTCTGCACACAGTAAGCGCTCAATAGATTGAATGAATCCATGAATGTGCAAAGCACTGTTCTAAGCACTGGGGTAGATAAAAGGTAATCAGGTTGTCCCACGTGGGGCTCACCGTCTTAATCCCCATTTTACAGATGAGGTAACTGAAGCACAGATAAGTTAAGTGACTTGCCCAAAGTCACACAGCCGACAATTGGCAGAGCCGGGATTTGAACACATGACCTCTGACTCCAAAGCCTGTGCTCTTTCCATTGAGCCACGTGCTTCTCTATTGAGACACGCTGCTGCTCTACCCCAGCTCCGCCACTTTAAGGCAAGTCACTTAACTTGTCTGTGCCTCAGTTACCTCATCTGTAAAATGGGGATTACAACTGTGAGCCCCACGTGGGTCAACCTGATAACCATGTATCTATCCCAGTGCTTAGAATAGTGCTTGGCACATAGTAAGCTTTTAACAAATACCATTATCATCATCATCATCACTAGAATTACTCAAGTGGTGTAGGCCAGTGCTTAGAACAGTGCTTGACACATAGTAAGTGTTTAACAAATACCAAAATTACAATTATTAGTCTCTAGCAGAGGAAAACTTTTAGGACACTGCTGGTCTTAACTATCTATCTATCTTATTCATATATATGAATATAAATTCTGCTTTGGGTTGATTGGTGGATAATCAAAAAGGACTTCTATGTGTCCTCTGGCACCAGAAATTCCCTCGGGTCTCCTTTTCTCCAAATTAATTTTCTAGATAACACAAGTTGGTGACATTGATTCTACCTTTGGTTGAAATCCACCAAAAATGTCAAGATTTTTTCCAAAATAAACGATAGAAATGAGCTCAAAAATTTACTGAGAATTAATGACTAGAATAATCTTTTCCCAGTACAAATGGGAATACAATATGCTGAAGATGGATATATTCAAATTTATTTTTTTTAAAAGAATGGGATTGATATCCTTCCTGTCACCCAAGCCTGTTATCTTGGCATTTTCATTGGCTCGTCTCTCTCATTCAACTTGCATATCCAGTCTGTCACCAAATCCTGTCCATTCTACCTCCACAACATCTCTAAAATCTGCCCCTTTCTCTCCATCCAAACTGCTCCCAACCTGGTTTAAGCGCTTATTATACCCCAGATTGACTACTACATTAGTCTCCTCACTAATCTTCCTGTCTTTCCTCCTCACTTCAGTCCACATTTCATTCTGCTACCCGGATCAATTTTTTTTTTTAATGTTCAGTTCATATCTTCCCCCTCCTCAAAAATCTCCAATGGTTGCCCATCCATCTCTGCATCAAACAGAAACCCCTTACCGTTGGTTTTAAGGCACTAAATCAGCTCTTTCCCTCCTCCCTAACCTGCTAATCACCCACTACATCTCAGCTCACTCACGTTGCTCCTCTCATGCCAATCTCTTGACTTTATCTTGATCTCGTCTGTCTCGCCACTGATCCCTTGCTCACGTTCTCTCTCTGGCCTGGAATTCTTTCCCCTTCATATCCAACAGACCACTGCTCTTCCCATCTTCAAAGCATTCCTAAAATCACATATCCTTCAGGAAGCCTTTCCTGACTCTCCCCTCATTTTCCCTTCCTTCCTTCTTACTTGGGTCTGTACTCCTTAAATCCTCTGATACACACCCCAGCCCACAGCATTTATTTTCATATCCTTATATTCTGCCACTTCCCCTACCTGTGACTTAATATTTGTCTCCCTGCACTAGACTTTAAGCTCCTTGAGGACAGAGAATGTATTTGCCAAGTCTTTTGTATTATACACTCTCACAGCACTTAGTACACAGTGTTTTGCACGTGGTAAGGAATCAAATACCACCGATTAGCTCAAGAATTTTATAATCCGCTTTATGGAGATTTAAAATGTATGAATGGGTCTGCCATTTGACTTGGCTTGTAGCGATAACCCGAGGAGAAAACAACCTCCTTTGGTTCTGGTATCCTCAGAAGGTGTCTCAGAACTATGGATGGGAACTTCTGTAAAGATAGTGGAGCTGTACACCCATGCATGGATAATACAAATGGAAAAGGCATTCTCTCTCCAGGCATAAAGTCAGGGAGGGATATATTTAACTCTCTGTGGGTTGATTTATAAAATCCTATTCTCTTCCTCTTCAGGGTGCAGAGTTCTACAGATGAATTTCATTGTCGATGTACAGGAGATCAGTGGTGGTATATGATCATTTTAAAAAAAGGATGAACTAACAAGCTTGAGATGACAACTGGCAATGAAGCTTTTTTGTCTTAAATTAAGTAATCCAAAATACTTAATTAACTTTAACTAAGCATTTCATTTGAAATAATCCCCTTCCAGCATCAGGAGGCACTCTTAAATCAATATAAACTTTAAAGAGTATGGTAAAGACTCTAGACTGCCTGCTAATTCTGTTGTACTCTCCCAAATGCTTAGTACAATGTTCTGCACATACTAAGTGCTCAATAAGTACCACTGATTGATTGACTGAAGAGCTGAAAGTCTGATAGCTCTCAATCATGGTATAAAAAAACCACTAAATAGGTGGGAAAATTTTAGCTTCCAGGATTGTTTTCAAATAGCTTGAGTTACCTGAAAGTACAAGCTAGCCTGAATTCTTTCAAAGCAAGGGGCATGTTAAACTATGTAAACATGTTAAACTATTACTAATCTAATATTCTTCCATTAAGGTGACTGCTCATTTTTATAACTATTAAGTTGAAAAACAGCATTCACTGCAGAGTAGAGTTTTCTTGACAAACTACAATTATAGCTATACTCTATGCATTTTTCCCTATCTACTCCAAGTAAATTTTTCTAAACAGAGAAGCAGCGTGGCTCAGTAGAAAGAGCCCGGGTTTGGGAGTCAGAGGTCGTGGGTTCTAGTTCCAGCTCCGCCGCTTGTCAGCTGTGTGACTTTGGGCAACTTACTTCACTTCTCTGGGCCTCAGTTCCCTCATCTGTAACACGGGGATGAAGACTGTGAGCCCCATGTGGGACAACCTGATAGCCTTGTATCTACCCCAGCGCTTAGAACAGTGCTTGGGACATAATAAGCACTTAAATGCCATAATTATCTTCTAGACTGTGAGCCCGTTGTTGGGTAGGGACCGGCTCTATATGTTGCCGACCTGTACTTCCCAAGCGCTTAGTAACAGGGCTCTGCACACAGTAAACTCTCAATAAATACGACTGAATGAATGAGAGGTGATTGAGTGCTCAAAAATTGTTCATGAAAAGGAAGCACTGTTCAGTTGGCGGCTGTTCAGCCCATTTAGGTTGGGCTGAGTTCAGGGCCTTCTCTGGTCCTCCCGTTTAGTGACGGAGGAAGGTACACGCTTGCTTTGTCCCTGAATTGGGCAGGTGGTGCGGCAAGCCTGAGCTGCTCTTTTTTTGTCTGATCATCATCATCAATCGTATTTATTGAGTGCTTACTATGTGCAGAGCACTGTACTAAGCGCTTGGAAAGTACAAATTGGCAACATATAGAGACAGTCCCTACCCAACAGTGGGCTCACAGTCTAAAAGGGGGAGACAGAGAACAAAACCAAACATACTAACAAAATAAAATAAATAGAATAGATATGTACAAGTAAAATAAATAAATAAATAAATAAATAGAGTAATAAATATGTACAAACATATATACATATATACAGGTGCTGTGGGGAAGGGAAGGAGGTAAGATGGGGGGGATGGAGAGGGGGACGAGAGGTCTCTGCAGGGGGGGCACCTTCCTCGATTTCAGGAGAACTGTGTTCATTCTAACACATTATCAAGTTATCTATTTGATAAGGTTTTTTTTTAGCTGGGTAAAGAAATGGTTCATCGTTATTCACCCACATGTGGAGGTGAAAGAAAAACTCATCAGAATTTCAAAAGAACCTTAAATTCAGTTAAGGCTGAGGTGCTGTTTTTCTATGACAAGTTCGGCTGGAGTTACTCAGTCCTTTTCTTTCGGTTCATCCCAGATGTTATGGTTAATGTCCTCTAGTCAGTTCTGTGATAAGGAAACAGACTCACTTTCTTATGTGCTATCTCACTGCCCCCTAGAACTAAAATCCAGCTCCATTATCTATTAGAAGGTTAATGAGATAACCAATTCCTCTTCCTCTTTTACCGTCACTTATCGTTCTAAAATCCATAATGCTATATAGCCAATATAGATACTCAAAAGCTACTCAACAGTCTGCTTAACATCACGGTGAAGCTGATTTTATTTCATTTGTAAGAAGACTCAAATTTGACCCTGGAACTATAGCCCAACCTACCGTATGCCACAGTTTTCAGTACTGAATATTTGGCATACTCTGCTTAGAGTAAGAAACTGTGCTGAAGTAAATCCACTGAAGTTACATCTCTCATGGTTATCTTTTACCTTACCCTTAATTTGTTCTGTGTTCTTTTTTCTTATAAAATGTCAATAGAAAACACTAAACATACACTCTCACAGAACACAGTTAAGACCAGATGCTGAGATATTCTCTCTAGACTGGCAATTCAATGCCAGGTGGTGGAAGCAGTCTAATGAAGCAGCACTCACTCACAAGGGACATAAAAGGAGGAGTTGGAGGGCTATGCAAACATTCTGCTACCATTTTTTTATGACTATAATGTTAAGAAAATATGAAAAAATGACCATTTCTAGAAATATTTTTGTTAAAAATCCTGACACTTTCTGTTCAAAATTAAGGCAGGCTCAGTTCCTAGGTCTTTCGCCACCTAGAAAATATTTTGGAGGATTGATATCAAGGCTGTTTTCCCATCTGCGGTAATAATTAAAATAATCAACTCTGCCGCATATGGATTAAAATTTAAATTGTGTTTCTTTGAATATGTTGTATGCATACATTGAAACGTTCAATGATGCAAGCTAAGCTCATTGCCATTAGACAGAACTTCAATACAGTTAACTGTCCATAAAGCATGAACTGAGGCACTAACTAATTAACGATGCAGCATTTAAATATATTTATCATCGGGTAAAGCACTCTAAGTTATTACAGCTATACGGCATGACCTCATGCAGTCGAATGGTGTGCAGCCAAGTTCACCTTTGATAACAGTTAGATCTGGGAAGGATGTTAAAGTTCATAGTGAAAAGTGTTAAAACAAAATGGCATTTTCCCTTGCTTCATCTAGACTCATGCTCTCGTTCAGAAGTAGAGTTTAGGGTGAGACTTCTGTTTCCCCGAGAGTAGCCTGCGTCATTGTACCGCAACAAACTTTATTTTATCCTCCAATTAGCGGCATTTATTGAGGGCTTTTACAATGAGAGAAGCAGCACGGCATTGTGGATAGAGCACGGGCCCGGAAATCAGAAGGTCATGGGTCTAAATCCCGGCTCCGCCACGTCTGCTGTGCGGCCTCGGGCAACTCACTTCACTTCTCTGGGCCTCAGTTACCTCATCTGGAAACTAGGGATCAGGACTGAGAGCCCCACGTGGGACGTGGACTGTGTCCAACCCGATTTGCTTGTATCTACTCCAGCATTTAGTACAGAACTTGGCACATAGTGAGTGCTAAATATATATCACAATTATTAATCAATCAATCGTATTTATTGAGCACTTACTATGTGCAGAGCACTGTACTAAGCGCTTGGGAAGTACAAGTTGGCAACCTATAGAGACGGTCCCTACCCAACAGTGGGCTCACAGTCTGGAAGGGGGAGACAGAGAACAAAACCAACCATATTAACAAAATAAAAGAAATAAAATAGATATGTACAAGTAAAATAAATAGAGTAATAAATATGTACAAACATATATACATATATACAGGTGCTGTGGGGAAGGGAAGGAGGTAAGGCGGGGGGGATGGGGGGGAAAGACTGCTTGGGAGTGTACAATGCAACAGAATTAGCATTTTACTTCTCATTTCCATAAATTACTAAAGAATCTATAAGTAAAAAGAAATGCTATTTGCCAGTTATGGCTTCCAGTGATAATTTGATGTACGATCAATTCTTTTATAGCATGTGTTTCCATTATAGTTCTTGGATAGAACACTATTAGGGAACTAAGTCATGTTCTTTTCTTAATGCACACTTGTTGGGGAATTACAACATGAAGTGGTGTTTTGGGCATGGGTGTTAAGTCATTCAAGGTGTGAATATGATATTGTGAGACTTCTCAAGTGTAAAGATCTTTAGAAACACAAGTCCCACGTCACATATCTGATGGTATTCTAACGTGAATATTTTTCTCCATAGGATTCTCTTATGTGACTCTATTTTACACAATCCTCAGAACTGCATCGTCCATTAGTTATTATCAGCTGAAAATATCTAAGAAGATGCATCTTTCATTAGTTATTATCAGCTGAAAATATCTCAACTGTATTTACTTTGTGATCCAGTATCAAGTTAGATACAAAATGATCATGCGTGATAGATAAAACAGTGCAGAGAAACAGTGACAAAGTGAAACCCCAGATTCTGAAGTCACATTAAATGGGGATGCTGGTCTTTGAATATATTAAAAATATGATTATATATGAATGTCACTGTTAATTCAAGTAATACATAAATATGGTTAATGGGTTTACCTTAAGTAAATCAACTGCATGACCAAATAAATCACTCATGAACATGTCAGGTATTTCCATTTTTATTTAAGAGTTTCATTGATCTATTTGAGAGATATGGCTAAATTATTACTTAATTTACAGTAAAAAAAACTGCCCAAGAATTCTGATCTTGAACAATGTCAACACAGTCAGGGTAAGGGTTGTATCCCAACAGACAAGCGTGGGAAAAATGTATGTGAATTTGCTAATCACATTTCCTCTTGCTTTCAGGACATTTCACTTGGACGTCTCATGACACCTCAAACCCAACCCATCCGAAACAGAACTCCTCATCTTTCCATCTAAACCCCATCTTTCCTGAGTCTTTCCCTTTGTGGTGGACAACACCACTATCCTCCCTGCTGTAATAATAATAATAATGGCATTTATTAAGCGCTTACTATGTGCAAAGCACTGTTCTAAGCGCTGGGGTAGATACAAGGTAATCAAATTGTCCCACGTGGGGCTCACAGACTTAATCCCCATTTTCCAGATGAGGGAACTGAGGCCCAGAGAAGTGAAGTGACTTACCCAAAGTCACACAGCTGACAAGTGGCAGAGCCGGGATTTGAACCCATGACCTCTGACTCCAATGCCCGGGCTCTTTCCACTGAGCCACGCTGCTTCTCTGCTGTACAAGACTTGGCATTGACTCATCTCTCTCATTCACCCCATAGATTCGATATGTCACCAAATTCTTTTGGGTTCTACCTTCATGGATCACTACGAGTAACCCTTCCTCTCCATCCAAACTGCTACTACGCTGATCATATAATAATAGTAATAATAATAATGATGGCATTTATTAAGCGCTTTCTATGTGCAAAGCACTGTTCTAAGTGCCAGGGAGGTTACAAGGTGATCAGGTTGTCCCACGGTGGGCTCACAGTCTTAATCCCCATTTTACAGATGAGGGAACTGAGGCACAGAGAAGTGAAGTTACTTGCCCAAAGTCACACAGCTGACAATAGGCAGAGCCAAGATTTGAACCCATGACCTCTGACTCCAAAGCCCAGGCTCTTTCCACTGAGCCACGCTGCTTTTCTATATCCTGCCTTGACTACTGCATCAGCCTCCTCACTAAGCCCCTGCCTTTGTCTCTCCCCACTCCAGTCCATATGTTCACTCATCTTTTTTAATGACATCTGTTATGCGCTTACTATGCATCCAGCTTCTCACGATGAGAATCAGCGTGGCTCAGTGGAAAGAGCCCAGGCTTGGGAGTCAGAGGTCATGGGTTCTAATCCCGCTCTGCCACTAGTCAGCTGTGTGAGTTTGGGCAAGTCACTTCGCTTCTCTGTGCCTCAGTTCCCTCATCGGTACAATGGGGATGAAGACTGTGAGCCCCACGTGGGACAAGCGCTTAGTACAGTGCTCTGCACACAGTAAGCGCTCAATAAATACGATTGATTGATTGACAACTTGATCACCTTGTATCCCTCATGCTTATTACACTGCTTCACACATAGTAAGTGCTTAACAAATGCCATCCTTATTATCAAGCACTGTACTGAGCACTGGGATAGATACAAAGCAGTGTGGTTTAGTGGAAAGAGCATGGGCTTGGGAGTCAGAGGTCATGGGTTCAAATCCCGGCTCCGCCACTTATCAGCTGTGTGACTTTGGGCAAGTCACTTCACTTCTCTGTGCCTCAATTACCTCATCTGTAAAACGGGGATTAAGACTGTGAGCCCCACTTGGGACAACCTGCTTACTCTGTACCTACCCCAGAGCTTAGAACAGTGCTTGGCACATAGTAAGTGCTTAATAAATACCATCATCATCATTATTATTATTACAAAAATGAGCCAGTTGGACATAGTCCATGTCCCACATGGGGATCACAATCTAAATCCCCATTTTACAAATGAGGTATGTGAGGCACAAAGAAGTTACGTGACTTGCCCAGGGTCACACAGCAGATTAGTGCAGGATCCCTGATTAGAAGCCAGGTCCTTCAGAGTCCCAAGCCCATGCTCTATCCACACTGCTGCCTTGATCATTTTTCTATAAAAACATTCAGTTCATGTCTCCCCACTCCTCAAGAACCTCCGGGGATCAGCCACCCACATCCATAGCAAACAGAAACTAAGCAGCGTGGCTTAATGGAAAGAGCCTGGGCTTGGGGTCATGAGCTCTAATCCCGGTTCTGCCACTTGTCAGCTGTGTGACTTTGGGCAAATCACTTCACTTCTCTGGGCCTCAGCGACCTCATCTGTAAAATGGGGATTAAGACTGTGAGCCCCACGTGGGACAACCTGATCACCTTGTACCTATCCCAGTGCTTAGCCTGCTGTTGGGTAGGGACCATCTGACCATCTCTATATGTTGCCAACTTGTACTTCCCAAGCGCTTAGTACAGTGTTCTGCACACAGTAAGCACTCAATAAATATGATTGAATGAATGAATGAATGAATGCTTGGCACATAGTAAAAGCTTAATAATAATAATGGCATTTGTTTAAGCGCTTACTATGTGCAAAGCACTGTTCTAAGCGCTGGGGAGGTTATAAGGTGATCAGGTTGTCCCACGTGGGGCTCACAGTCTTCATCCCCATTTTAGAGATGAGATAACTGAGGCGCAGAGAAGTGACTTGTCCAAGGTCACACAGCTGACAAGTGGCAGAGCCGGGATGTAATGAGTGCTTACTCAGTGCCAAGCACTGGACTAAGCGCTTAGGAGAGTACAATACTGCACGATTACCAGACAATTTACCTGCCCTTAGGAAGCTTACAGTCTAGCGAGGGAGACGGACATTTTACCTCCCCAATTTCCAAGAAATGTACTAGGAGCGTTGGTAGATGCAACATAATCAGGCCCTATCTGGGGCTCATAATCTAAGTAAGAGGGAGTACAGGCATTGAATCCCCATTTTATAGATGTGAGAACCTGGGCACAGAGAAGTTAACTGACTTACCCAAGGTCACTCAGCAGATAGATGGTGGAGCTGGGACTGGAACGCAGGTTTTCTGACTCTCAGGCCGATGCTCTTTCCACTAGACCACACTGCTCTAGAAGGACAATTATCTGAAGGGCAATTTTACATATATCCCAACTAGGCTGTGAGTTCCTGTGAGTGCGACTCCACGGACACATTTCTCCCAGAACGCCCCACCTCCAACCGCGATCGTTGTGGTAGTGGGAAATACCATCATTAATTAATTCATTGAAAGCATTCATTCAGCTCACCCCCTCCTACCTTGCCTGGCTGATTCCCTATTACAACTCAAACCACGCACTTCACATCTCTAATGCCACCCTGGTCACTGTACCTCCATCTCATCTATCTTTCATTCATTCATTGAATCATATTTATTGAGTGCTTACTGTGTGCAGAGCACTGTACTAAGTGCTTGGGAAGTACAAGTTTGCAACAAATAGAGATGGTCCCTACCCAACAGTGGGCTCACAGTCTAGAAGATAGTCTAAAAGACTATTTTGCTATCATCCCCTTGCCCATGCCTTCCCTCTGGCCTAAAGCTCCTTACCCCCAATGTGCACGACAGACCACCGCTCTCCCCACCTTTAAAGTCCTATTAAAATCTCATCCCCTCTCCATCCCCCCCATTTTACCTCCTTCCCTTCCCCACAGCACCTGTATATATGTATATATGTTTGTACATATTTATTACTCTATGTTTTTTATTTATTTTACTTGTACATATCTATTCTATTTATTTTATTTTGTTAGTATGTTTGGTTTTGTTCTCTGTCTCCCCCTTTTAGACTGTGAGCCCACTGTTGGGTAGGGACTGTCTCTATATGTTGCCAATTTGTACTTCCCAAGCACTTAGTACAGTGCTCTGCACACAGTAAGCGCTCAATAAATACGATTGATGATAATGATGATGATCTACTCCAAAAACCTAAGCCCTCATTTCCTCTACTCTCTCTCCCTTCTGCACTACCTATGCACTTGGATTTGTACCCTTTAAGCACTTGATATTCACTTCACCCCCAATACCACGGCACATACGTACACGTCTGTAATTTATTATATTATTCTCCCCCACTAGACTGTAAGTGCTTTGTGAGCAGGTAACCTTTCTACCAACTCTTTTTCACTGTACTCTCCCAGGCGCTCAGCACAATATTCTTCACACAATGTGCTCAATAAATATCATTAATTGATTACTCACAAAATTATATCCGAACCATAAATGAAAATATGCCTTATAGAAGAACTGACTGAATATCAAATTATCACAAAAAGTCAGGGCAGGCATTTTTTGACCTAGCAATTTCACGTGAGTGACTCTATCAGTAGCACTCTGGTACCAAAATGCTGACACATCTTAATAATAATAATAATGGTATTTATTAAGCGCTTACTATGTGCAAGGCATTATTCTAAGCACTGGGGGTATACAAGGTGATCAGGTTGTCCCACAGGGTGCTCAGTTTTCATCCCCATTTTACAGATGAGGTAACTGAGGCACAGAGAAGTTAAATGACTTGCCCAAAGTCACACAGCTGACAAGTGGCAGAGCCAGGATTCGAACCCATGACCTCTGACTCCAAAGTCCGTGTTCTTTCCACTGAGCGAGGCTGCTTCTCTTAGGACTTGGAGGTCATCGCAACATTTTTACCAACTCACAAGGTAAGCTTGTTACGTCTGGGTTTGGCCAAAGGAGTTCAGTTGGAAGATTGAAACATTTACAACAGAATTAATAATCATAGTATTGTGTTAATTTAGAGATCCACTTATCTTCTATAGAGCTCAAGTTGTAGAGTCAAAAAGGTTAAGAATATTTCTTCAGAGTTTTTTTAGATGTCAATGAAGATTCAACCTACTTTGCTTATTTAAAACACTGAAATGTCCCCCCCATTGTTCAAAGTACACCTTTATATTATTATTATTATTATTATATAATATATCATTATTCATATTATTATTATTATACCATTTTCTTTTGGTACCACTAAATAGCTCAAATATTTCCTCAGAGACACAGTTTTGGATGTTAAACCAAACTGGATGTTTTGGATAAGTCAATGAAGATTCAACCTACTTTGCTTATTTAAAACACTGAAATGCCCCCCCCGCATTGTTCAAAGTACACCTTTATATTATTATTATTGTTATATTATATATCATTATTCATATTATTATTATTATTATACCATTTTCTTTTGGTACCACTAAATAGTTCAAATATTTCCTCAGAGACACAGTTTTGGATGTTACCAAACTGGGTGTTTTGGATAAGTCAATGAAGATTCAACCTACTGTGCTTATTTAAAACACTAAATTGTTCCCCCAGTGTTAAAAGTACACCTTTATACCATTCCCTTTTGGTATCAATAAAGAGCTCAAATGGTGGGCGATAGTCTTCAAAAGTTCTATTAAAAGATGTCTCTAAATTTGTTTTAACTAATGAAATAATATTTATAGATCAGTTCTATAAGAAAATTACCGACTAAAAGTTTTCATTTTTCTAAATAGTAGAATACAGACTGCAAATCTAATCACTTAAAGTAAATGGGCTAAAACTCTTGCTGCTTCAGTTAAGAATTCTTTGGATGTTTAGCTATTACACATTTCAAACATTTAAATGATCATTTTAGACAAGATTATAATTTTGGTCTTAACTTTACATTTAGTAAGCAAGCAGTCTATTTAAGAGAATGGAAAGATTTCCCCCGGCTTCTTACTCCACAACTGACGTTTTCATTTTATAATGGTATTTAATTTCTTCACCGGTAAGCACTGTAATACCTTTCTTATTTATTCTCTGCCATTCTTTCCGCTCACGAGGGTTACACCCCCTAGCCTATTCAAAATGTTTTCCAAGCAGGGACCACATGACTTGTTCATATAAATGGAGCAAATTAAACTGTCTCCACATATATCCTATCACATTTGTAGCCCTGATTTCTCTCTTTAACACGTGGCCAAGACACCGTATTATCTGCCTGCAGAGGTTGACCTCAGGATATTAGATTCTGCCACATAGCTCTCTTGTACTAAACCGAGGGGAAACACTTAATCACCCTTGCCTTTTCAGGACAAAATCAACTTTAAATTTGCCATGATGAAAAATCAATAAACCAGTAATTGCTTGGCTTATCATTGCATGGAAGAACAAATTGGGAAGCGAAGCTTAGCGTCCACACAGATTTCAGTGAAACACGTGGAATTTCAGGATCACTAAGCTAGAAAAGGAAAAGGTCTCTGAGTGATAATTAAATCTACTCATGCTGATTTTCTGCCAACTTTATTTCCCTAGTGTGTACAAAAATGTTTCACTGCTTCCTAGCCAGGCATAACTAATCAATTCAACACTGCACCAACACACACGAGACAAACAATCCAAATCCAGGAACGAAGGCACTAAAACAGCATTCTTTAGTACAAGTATTACTGACAAGTGACTTTTTAAATTGATGGAACATGTCCATATTTTCCTTCATTTCTCAAACTAAGATACTTTTTTCCCCCTACAAATTTCCACAAACACCTTTCTAGCGTACAACAAATACAATTACTATTTCTAATTTGTTCATCATCATCTCGCATAACTATAAGTTCAAAGAGCCCAGTGCATTAAAATAAAGCTGAAACTGAATAAATCTACCATGCCTGACATTGTGACAAACATTTTTTTCTTTTAGAATGATTCCGTCCAGCGCTGTCTGAATTAAATCAGCATATTTTTTTTCTACTTGTCTATCTGGTTTCTTCAAATGTGAATTGCTTAGGCCTAGAGTTGAAATTAGGCTATATTTAAAAATTTTCAAAGTATTCTAATGGCGGCTTGAGTTACCATCAAATGAAAATAACCATTATCTCCACAACTGTTCAAATCACTACCCAAACTCCGCATCATGGAAGAGTTGAAAGAAAAAAAAATTACACACCGAATTTCAAACAATGCAAAATGCAGAGGTAAATAAGTGAAGTAAATGAAATTATGGGTCTACATTTTATTTTTATAAATTCTCTCCTTGCTTTTTTGTTACAAAAGTGATTTCGTGTGCTATTGGGACTGGGATAATTAAAACATTTAAAGCGGCACAAACCCCCTAGTCTCTAATCTGAAGCTCAGGTCAGCTGTCTGTAGATTCTAATTTGTCCTCCATTTGTATTCATGACAAGAAAATGCTGAATATTTAACAGCAAACCAGCAGGACGGTGCATGGTGGGCTGAGAGGTCAAATAATTTGATTTCTTAGCAGATTACATGTAACATCCAACATCTAATCTCACACCTGATCTGGCAATGAAATTACAATAAAAGAAATGTTAGGACACCTCTACTAAAAAGTAGAGAAGAAATAACTTGTATTTCTATGACTTGAGACACAATGATCCCATTTCTATAAAAGGATGGTTTTTTTGATACTGACAAGACTAAGCATTAGACTAATAATGGTTATGGCAACTCCCAGAAGCTACAGATTGGTGTTGTGATGAGTCAGTATATAATTTCAGTATACAATTTCTGTCTTTTTAAAATGGAAATGATTATTACATTTATTTTCAGAGACAGTATTATGCAACAGTTGAATCAGCTCCCCCTCCCTTCCACATCAATCAATCAATCAATCAATCGTATTTATTGAGCGCTTACTATGTGAAGAGCACTGTACTAAGCGCTTGGGAAGTACAAATTGGCAACACATAGAGACAGTCCCTACCCAACAGTGGGCTCACAGTCTAAAAGGGGGAGACAGAGAACAGAACCAAACATACCAACAAAATTAAATAAATAGGATAGAAATGTACAAGTAAAATAAATAAATAAATAAGTAAATAGAGTAATAAATATGTACAACCATATATACATATATACAGGTGCTGTGGGGAAGGGAAGGAGGTAAGATGGGGGGATGGAGAGGGGGACGAGGGGGAGAGGAAGGAAGGACATCACCCTGACTCGCTCCCTTTGCTCCCCCCACACCCTGCCGCCACCCCACAGCACTTAGCGTGACTCAGTGGAATGAGCCCAGGCTTGGGAGTCGGAGGTCATGGGTTCAAATCCTGCCTCCCGCCAATTGTCAGCTGTGTGACTTTGGGCAAGTCAACTTCTCTGTGCCTCAGTTACCTCATCTGTAAAATGGAGATGAAGTCTGTGAGCCCCAAGTGGGACAACCTGATCATCTTGTATCCTCCCCAGCACTTAAAACGGTGCTTTGCACATAGTAAGCACTTAACAAATGCCATTATTATTATTATATATCTATAATTCTACTTATTTATATTGATGCCTGTTACTTGTATTGATGTCCATCTCCCTCCCTCCACTGTGGGCAGGACTGTCTCTCTTTATTTGCTGTATTTTACTTTCCAAGTGCTTAGTACAGTGCTCTGCACACAGTAGGCGCTCAATAAATACGATTGCATGAATTTATGAATGAATAAACCTAAATACTGTATGATAGATATTGGAAGAGGCTTTGAGAATTCATCTGGTCCATTCCTCTGCACTCAGGAAAGACCAAATTTATATAAATTGCTACTGATATTGTTATTATCACTCCACTTAAATCCAAGAATATAATTTGGATAATTTAATGTTCACAAACATAAAAAAACACAGGAGTTATAGATAAGAAAATAATTTTCAGAAGAGTAACTATAGATCCAAACTACTATTGAAGAACGTTATGGGGATTGCTTTCAAGGCCTGGCACACAGTAAGCGCTTAGCAAATACCGCAATTATAAATTGAACAAGGAATAGAGATTTTTTGCTATTTCACTGAAAGAACGCCTATCTTTTAAATTCACGAACTGCAATATTTGCTATAAATTAATAAACTGGAGTTGAGAAACTACAATATTTTCTCACTATTTTAACTGAACAATTTCTCCTGCTGATTCCGTTAAGTTTTCCACTACTACTAATGCACAACAAAGAAATGCAAATCCAAAGCAAACTATTCAGGTTTTCCTCTGCTTCATCATTAGGAACTTAAGAATTTAAGTAATAGTAGGTTGGGTCAGACCAATGTTATTTAGTCTCTGACAACACGAAAGCCCGCCTAAAATAAGCATATGATGGTTGCCTTCCTTGAAATCCAATAGCGTGTTAAGTAAGGTAAGGTACATAAACTATGAATTTATTCAATCCTTCCTTGACCCTTTTAAGACCTCCACACATAGGGATTAGAAAGAATCAGTCTCTCGGATAGTGAGAGACAGGATAGGTTTCTTAGGGTTTCATCTAATTTAATGTCATTTCTACCCTTCAAATAAATCATTTAAAAAAATTAGAGCGATACCTAAAAAAATCCCAACTGAAAATTTTTTAAAAATTTTTCTTAACATTTTCATTCCCAAGATTGACTTGCCAATTTACAAATTCATCAAACTCTATACTGTTGACTCCATTCTATTTAGAGGGTTTGTAAGTGAATCGCTGATATCTCCCATTGCCAACAGAATCGATGTGCAATTTGGTTGGTAGACTGGAAGATTTGGTCATTTAAAAATATGCCGCAGATATTTCTTTATGGAAAGATTTTTCTATCCCTTTCTGTTATGTAATCTAGAGATGCTATACTAATTGGCAACCAGACTATATGAAAAGCAGTTACATGCCAGTGGAGATTTTAGTGATTCATTCACACATTCAATCACATTTATTGAGCACTTGCTGTGTGCAAAGCACTGTACTAAGAACTTGGGAGAGTACAATGTAACAACGAAAACCAACAAAAATAGTGATATGCTCTGAAAGGTGGTTTAGAAAGATAATTTGTGCCATTGTGTACGAGGCAGATGATAAGATCGTAGTCAAATTTTTTGGAAAACCCACGGAGGATAGTAGCACTCTTTGCTTTAGTCTAGTTTGGTCTGCTAGATTCATAATTCACCTAAAGATTTGGTTAATAATTTTCCCTTGTCTATCAATTCAATTGTTCCTGGTACGATTTTTATGTGGGCTTCCAATGAAGGATTATTAGATGGGGTGGAGGCTTGCATTCTGAAAGATGATTGATACCGTGAGCCCGTTGTTGTGTAGGGACCGTCTCTATATGTTGCTGATTGGTACTTCCCAAGAGCTTAGTACAGTGCTCTGCACACAGTGAGTGCTCAATAAATATGATTGAACGAATGAATGTTAAGCACTTATAATGTATAATTATAATAAGCACTTATAGAGAAGCAGCATGGCTCAGTGGAAAGAGCACAGGCTTTGGAGTCAGATGTCATGGGTTCAAATCCCGGCTCCGCCACTTGTCAGTTGTGTGACTTTGGGCAAGTCACTTCACTTCTCTGGGCCTCAGTTCCCTCATCTGTAAAATGAGGATTAAGATTGTGAGCCCCCTGTGGGACAACCTCATCACCTTGTAACCTCCCCAGTGCTTACAACAGTGCTCTGCACATAGTAAGCGCTTAATAAATGCCATCATTATTATTATTATAATGTGGCAAGCACTGTTACAAGTGATGTTGATAATGATTATGGCACTTGTTACGTACTTTCATGTGTCAAGCACTGTTATAAGCACTGGGGTAGATATAAGTTAATCAGGTCAGGCACAATCCCTGTTCTGCCTGGGACTCAGAGTCTAAGAAGCAGGGGGAAAAGATACTGAATCCCCATTATGCAGACGAAGAAACTGAAGCACATGGGGCTCACAATCTTAATCCCCATTTTACAGATGAGATAACCGAGGCACAGAGAAGTGAAGTGACTTACCCAAGGTCACACAGCAGGCAAGTGGCAGATCTGGGATTAGAACCCAGGTCCTCTGACTCCAGACCCTTGCTCTTTCCACTAAGACACAATGCTCCTTGAGATAACAAACTCAGTCTTTTCAGGCTGACTGCATTCCTGTAGCACTCAGCTGACTGCAAAACTACCTCAAATCTGTTGCACGTCTGCAGAAAAAGCCAACGCATGAACTAAAAAAAAATTGGAAAAATTATTATTTCATTCAGTCGATTGTATTTATCGAGCACCTGCTGTGTGCAAAGCACTAGGCTAAGTGCTTAGGAAAGTTCAGTACAACAACAAAGAGTGACAATCCTTGCCCACAACCAGCTCACAGCCTAGAAGGCAGGCTCTCAGGTTCACGTATCGGCAGTTTAGCCTGCTCTTTGGGGGTGTTTCACGGGCACATTTGGATCTGGTTGAGCGATCGACCTTCCTTCATCCCACCCCCATCAGGCTCTTGCGGTGCTGACACGCTTTTGTGGGGAGAGGGGGTCTCAGCTGCGGCGTCCATGTAGGTTATAGAGGAAATTTCAAATATCTTCATTAAAAAAAAAACACACTATATTTTATCCTTAATCAGTAAGAAGGGATTCTGTCCAAATCATTACCGAAGTTGATCATTACTGAGGAAAAAGGAAATGCTCAATTCTAGCCTTGTGAATTTTATGGTTTCACTTATGCAACGCAGAAATTTTGTCAATTAAAAATTAAAATCATTAAATTCAAACTAAATATGGCCTAGTGGATAGAGTACGGGCCTGAAGTCAGAAGGTCCTGGGTTGTAATTCTGGCTCTAATCCCAGATCTTATCATCTGTCCAGTACACATTGTCACAAATTATCTTTCTAAACGACCATTCAGAGCTATATATGTTTGTACATATTTATTACTCTGTTCATTTATTTATTTATTTTACTTGTACATATCTATTCTACTTATTTTATTTTGTTAGTATGTTTGGTTTTGTTCTCTGTCTCCCCCTCTTAGACTGTGAGCCCACTGTTGGGTAGGGACTGTCTCTATATGTTGCCAATTTGTACTTCCCAAGCGCTTAGTACAGTGCTCTGCACACAGTAAGCGCTCAATAAATACGATTGATGATGATGATTCAGAGCATATCACTATTTTTGTTGTTCGTGACCCTGGGCAAGTCACTTTACTTCTCTGGACCTCAGTTATCTCATCTGGACAATGAGGATTAAGACTGTGAGCTCTATGTGGGATAGGAACTGTGTCCAACTTGTCTGATTTTGTATCTACTCTGGCGCTTAAGAACAGTTCCTGGTGCATAGTAAGTGCTTAACAAATACTACTTAAAAAGAAAATTGTGGGTTGAATTTATTTAGCAAGAAATGAACACAGAAATGTAGACTACAATCGTTCAACAATTTATAACGTACTTTATGAACACTGAGCTATTTCCCATTTCTTTTTCTGAAGTGATAAAGAAAATTTCCAGAAAATCTGAAACTGAAGTTTCAGGGACTTCTGCCCTTCTAACTGACATGGAATTTCTGTCAAACAGATTCCTGTTCACACCCTGTTCAACAGGATCTTGCTGGTTTAAAAACTGTAATATTGCAAATATATATTTTTTTATTTACATGAATATTGGAAATCTTTCTTAGACTTTCAGACATTTTAAATTCAGCCCGAAAACGTTCACGAGCTGCTTAATGAGGCTGTTACAAATAATTTGGCATTGTTTATAAAACCTGCCCTGCAGAAGTGACATTCTCCAGGGGAAATCAATATTATATTTGAGATTATGTATTTGTTTTAATGTTTTAAGCCTAAAAAAGGGCAAATACTGCAAAAATTTCTGGACACTAAGTATTGTGAAATATTTTATGTAGGTTGTGTATAGTCGCACTGTGTCATAAACATCCATCATTAGTTGCATATCCAGTTTGTGCAAATAATGGTGCAAAACACTTGGGACTTTAGAGAAATATGGTCCCCATCATTTAGAAGTTTACAATCTTCAGGGAAAAGACCATAGAAAACAATAACAGTTATATTTTAAATATTTAATGACCTATTGATAACTATGGGAGCAAGAACGAGAAAAATTGCTGCCAGAGATTCTCCCGGTAGAAATGTGAACTCTACTCCACTGAAATTTTCTGTAATTTTTCCAAAGGTTCAGTTGCGTTTCTGTCAATATTGCAAAGATCTGTGAAAAAATGCTTATGCTACAACTTGATGTATTGGCATTTGTTTATGAATTAATTGCTGTTGTTATTGCTGAGTATTTGTCTTTAGAGATCAACAGAACAAAGAGGTTAGGGTTTTGGCATGCATTTATAGCTAGGTACTAAGCGCTTAGTACAGTGCTAAGCACTTAGTACAATGCTTTGCACACAGTAGGCACTCAATAAATACCACTGAATTGAATGAACACGGAAATAGTGAGATTCTGGGAGTCAGTAGACATGGGTTCAGATCCCAGTTCTGCCACTCCCCTTGAAGATTTTACAATGTAAACCAATAATAATAATGATGGCATTTATTAAGCACTTACTATGTGCAAAGCACTGTTCTAAGCGCTGGGGGACTTATAAGGGGATCAGGTTGTCCCATGGGGGACTCACAGCTTTAATCCCCATTTTACAGATGAGGGAACTGAGGCACAGAGAAGTTAAGTGACTTGCCCAAAGTCACACAGCTGAGAATTGGTGGAGCGGGATTTGAACCCACGACCTCTGACTCCAAAGCCTGTGCTCTTTCCACTGAGCCACGCTGCTTCCCTACTCACTCACCAAAACACAGAAAGACAGAAGTCAGAGGTCATGGGTTCTAATTCCAGCTCCACCACTTGTCAGTTGTGTGACTTTGGGCAAGTCACTTAACTTCTTGATGCCTCAGTTACCTCATCTTAAAATGGGAATTAAGACGGTGGGACAACCTGATAACCTTGTATTTACCCCAGTGCTTAGAACAGTGCTTGGCACGTAGTAAGCGTTTAACAAATACCATCATCATTATTATAAATGGAATAATATGCAAACTCAGAATGTGTAAGACTATTTGTTTTGTTGTCTGTCTCCCCCTTCTAGACTATGAGCCCGTTGTTGTGTAGGGATTGTCTCTGTTGCTGAATTGTACTTTCCAAGAGCTTAATACAGTGCTCTGAACACAGTAAGCGCTCAATAAATATGACTGAATGAATGAATAATAAATAGATATAGGAATTGCTAAAAAAAGTGTGAAAACTATCATATTATAAAGGAACTGTTACCATTTCTTTGCCTCCCCAAAGAGTTTTCAATGTGGAGGCAACTTGGCCTCATCTGCGAAGGTGAAATTTGAAACTTCAAAAGCCGCAGACCATAAAAAGGAGCAAGAAAGTTGAAAGGTGAACTTATAACAATTTAGAAATAGCACACAATATTCTGGAAAACAAAGGAATAGGTTCATTTATAAGCCGGGTATGTCTTACTAACCTCTTTTTGTCTTCCTGATGTTAAGAACAATGGGTGTTGCAAAAATATGAAGTCGTCAGTTAAGATGACATAATTCTAAATTCATAAACACTGATCAGAACTGTCTTATATAGAAAAATATTTTTCCACTTTTTCTGTAACTACTTTCCTCCTCTGGTTCTATTGGTTAAATTTTTCAGTCATATCCGGCTATTCTGGAAACCAATCCGTTTCTAAAACTCTAAAACAAAGACCTCTCCACCTAAATACATTTCTTAATTTCTTTCATGAAGCATATTCCTGACTATCCATCAGTGACAGTCTTCCTTCTTAACGTTAGAGACTGAGAAAAGAGGGAAGTTTCTGGCCTATAATGATAACATTGTTCTGCTTCATGACCTTCCTACTTCATATTTCTGCCCTGGCTTCTTTGAGAGTTTTATGAGAAACACTGTGGACTAGGGCACAAGATCATGGGTCTGGGAGTAAGTGGAGCTGAGTTTTAATCCCAGTTTCTCTTCTGGTCTGGTATTGGCATTAACAGATACCACCATCATTATTAGTAATGTCTGCTGTGTGACCTTGAGCAAGTCACTTAACTTCTCGGAGCCTCAATTACCTCATCCTTAAAATGGGGATTAAGGCTGTGAGTCCCATGAGGGACAAGAACTGTGTCCAGCTGAATTAGCTTGTATCTGTTCCAGTGCTTAGTACAGTGCCTGGCACATAGTAAGCATTTAAAAAATGCCATTTTTTAAAAAATGAAGAAGAAGAACAACAACAACAAAAAAATACTAGTGCAAGAGCACCAAACTTTCATATCATACCAGATTAACAAATGGGATTTCAATTGATAACAGCAGGTAATAATAGGGTGGGCAGAAGCAGAGGCAAGCAATCTTGCCATTCAACAAATCAAGCAGTCGATCAATAGTATTTATTATTAATTGTGTAATGAGCACTAAGTAGCATGGCCTACTGGAAAGGGCACAGCCTCAGAGTCAGAGGACCTGGGTTCTAATCCTGGCTCTGCCACTTTTCATTCATTCATTCAATTGTATTTATTGAGCACTTACTGTGTGCAGGGCACTGTACTGAGCGCTTGGGAAGTACAAGTCGGCAACATCTAGAGACGGTCCCTACCCAACAACGGGCTCACAGTCTATAAGGGGGGGGGGACAGAAAACAAAACAAAACATGTAGACAGGTGTCAAAACCATTAGAATAAATAGAATTATAGCTATAATAGAACTATATTACGTACTATGTGACTGGGCAAGTCACTTAATCAATCAATCAATTGTATTTATTGAGCGCTTACTGTGTGCAGAGCACTGTACTAAGCACTTGGGAAGTACAAGTTGGCAACATATAGAGACGGTCCCTACCCAACAGTGGGCTCACAGTCTAGAAGGGGGAGACACAGAACAAAACAAAACATATTAACAAAATAAAATAAATAGGCTATGTACAAGTAAAATAAATAGAATATTAAACACGTACAAATATATTCATATATGCAGGTGCTGTGGGGAAGGGAAGGAGGTAAGGCGACTTCCCTGTGCCTCAGTTACCTCATTTGTAAAATGGAGATTAACCTCCCTCCCTCTGATTTAGACTGTGAGCCCCATGTGAAGTCAGCACCACATCCAATCTGATTATCTTGTATCTAACCCAATACTTAGAACAGCGCTTGATATATAGTAGTGCTTAACAAATCTTATTATTATTATTATTATTACTGACAGACATGTTCCCTGCCCACTTTGGGTTCACATATAGTGGGGGGAAAATAAATAAAATAAATTACTGATGGGGAGAAATGGGAGAAGGGGCTGGATAAATGAGAAGGGCCACTGAGGCTCAGCAACGGGGGAGACACTGAAGAAAGAAGGTTGGTCCCTTTCCCTTTTGCCCACCATTACTGAGGAAGACTTTGGAGGTAGAAAACAAAGGAGGAGAGCAGAAAACCTGGTCAGAGTACAGGGGATGGGCAAGGAGATAGGGCCAAAAGAGGAGGGGATAGGGAGGGAATTAATTTACTGTAGCAATTGTATGTAAAAAGAAGATTAGAACCATTTTCCAATAAAGTGAGTGGATATTGTGGGAAGGAATTAAACAGTGCACTTGGTTAGTTTATGGGGGGAATTGCTTCTGCTTCCTGAAAATGTTTGTGGTGTGTTTGTCAAATTGAGGAATTTTCCACCAAAAAGAAACAAAATAAAAAGAAACTAATCCAGATGAGTTGTCAACAAGCCACACTTGGTCAGATCTCATATGACAAAAAGTGCAAAAGATATGTTAAAAAGAAGAACAAAAACATGGGGCCAAAAGATATAGCAAAATTTATTGATGTTTATTTTGAGGACACCCAGCCAATGGCAGGGAAGGTCAAAGGCATTCTATTTTCATTCCAATCTGTAGCTTATTCCCAACCTCACATGCCTTTCAACTTCAACGTCAATAAGTTCGTAAGAATTTCACCCTCAAAATAAGTAGAAGGACCCGGGAATCAAGAAGGACCCAGGTTCAAATCCCAGGTCTATCACTTGTCTGCTATGTGACTTTGAGTAAGTCGCTTAACCTCTCTGTGCCACAGTTACCTCATCTGTAGTACGGGGATTAAGACTGTGAGCCTCAAATAGGACATGAACTGTGTCCAGTCGGATTAGCTTGTATCTAACCCAGTGCTTAGTATAGTGCCTGGAACATAGTAAGCTCTTAACAATACCATGAAAAAAAAAAACATTTGAAATGAGGAAATTTAATGACTTTTGGAACTGGGTAGTTATATTCAGTTGTCAAAGGACTTGTCAGGGAATTATTTTCCTATATCATTTGAAAAAATAAGCCGGTTGGAAGTAAAAACTCCTGACTTCAAGCAAAAACTCCTAAACTCTCGGGTTCAAAGTTCTCCATCACCTGGCCCCCTCCTACCTCACCTCCCTTCTGTCCTTCTCCAGCCCAGCCCGCACCCTCCACTCCTCTGCCGCTAATCTCCTCACCGGGCCTCGTTCTCGCCTGTCCCACCGTCGACCCCCGGCCCACATCCTCCCCCTGGCCTGGAATGCCCTCCCTCCGCACATCCGCCAAGGTAGCTCTCTTCCTCTCTTCAAAGCCCTACTGAGAGCTCACCTCCTCCGGGAGGCCTTCCCAGACTGAGCCCCCTTTTTCCTCTCCTCCTCCCCATCCCCCCCGCCCTACCTCCTTCCCCTCCCCTCAGCACCTGTATATATATTTGCACAGATTTATTACTCTATTTATTTTACTTGTACATATTTACCATTTATTTTGTTAATGATGTACATATATCTTTAATTCTATTTGTTCTGACGATTTTGATACCCGTCTCCATGTTCTGATTTGTTGTCTGTCTCCCCATTCTAGACTGTGAGCCCGTTGTTGGGTAGGGATCGTCTCTCTATGTTGCCGACTTGTACTTCCCAAGCGCTTAGTACAGTGCTCTGCACACAGTAAGCGCTCAATAAATACGACTGACTGAATGAATGAATGAACACAGTTCAGTGTGGTCAGAAGAAGTTGTTTGTGATCACATGTACGTGGATACATGTTGGTGTGTGTGTGCGGGGGGAAGCTGGCGGGGGTGTCCATGTGCATATGTGTGAGGTGCTAGAATGGTTGAGTACTTTAGGGAAGCAGTGTGACCTAGTGACCTAGAGAAGCAGCGTGGCTCAGTGGAAAGAGCCCGGGCTTTGGAGTCAGAGGTAATGGGTTCGAATCCCAGCTCCACCACATAATAATAATAATAATGATAGCATTTATTAAGCGCTTACTATGTGCAAAGCACTGTTCTAAGCGCTGGGGAGGTTACAAGGTGATCAGGTTGTCCCACTGGGGGCTCACAGTTTTAATCCCCATTTTACAGATGAGGTAGCTGAGGCTCAGAGAAGTGAAGTGACTTGCCCAAAGTCACACAGCTGACAAGTGGGGGAGCCGGGATTAGAACCCACGACCTCATGTGGGACAACTTGATCACCTTGTATCCCCCCCCAGCTCTTAGCACAGTGCTTTGCACACAGTAAGCACTTAACAAATGCCATTATTATTATTATTATTATTATTATTATTATTATTTACTAGTGGAAAGAGCAAGGGCCTGGGAGTCAAAGCCCTACTGAGAGCTCACCTCCTCCTGGAGGCCTTCCCAGACTGAGCCCCCTCCTTCCCCTCCCCATGCCCCCGCCTTACCTCCTTCCCCTCCCAACAGCACCTGTATATATGTATATATGTTTGTACGTATTCATTACTCTATTTATTTTACTTGTACATATTTATTCTATTTATTTTATTTTGTTAATATGTTTTGTTTTGTTGTCTGTCTCCCCCTTCTAGCCCACTGTTGGGTAGGGACTGTCTCTATATGTTGCCAACTTGTACTTCCCAAGCGCTTTGTACAGTGCTCTGCACACAGTAAGCGCTCAATAAATACGACTGAATGAATGAATGACCTGGGTTGCAATCCCAGCTATGCCACTTGCCTGCTGTGTGACCTTAGGCAAATCACTCAACTTCTCTGTGCCTCCATTACCTCATCTGTAAAATGGGGATTAAATCTCTCTCCCCCTGACTTGAGACTGTGAGAGAACGATTACATAAAACCTGATTAGCTTGTATCTACCCCCAGCGCTTAGAGCAGTGCTTGGCACATAGTAAGTGCTTAACAATTATTATTATTCCAATTTTCCAAGAAGACAACCCCTGAGAGACGGGGGAACTACCCATCTTTTCTTATTTCCTCAATCATATTTAAAGGTAAGAAAAAGGATTAAGAATCTCGTTATGCATTTCACAGTAAGTAAGAAACAGATTAGATTGTTGTTAGGGTAACAATCTTGGGAGATCATAAATCGGAGTCGTTATCGTCTGAGCTAGAAGATTGGCAATTTCATGGAAGCAAAATTACGGTGTATTTGAACATAAAAAAATTATGACATTAAAGTGGAAGAACAGCTGAAATCTCAAAAACTAGTTTTGAGATACTTGAAATTAGCCCAGTTAGTGTACTAAAAATAATTTCTACATCATCTAAGACATTTTGTCCAGAGTACAACAGATTGACTAGTTATTTCAGAGCTTCCTGCTGGAGTCACCAATTTGGCATCACTTTTATCTTCAGGTTAATATATCAATTCATGTCTTGAAGCTGATCGGGTCCGAACCACCGACTAAGTATATTGGTCTTACATGAAACCACCTTTGAAGCTATTTTTTTTTGGAGGGAAAAGATTTAACTCTCAGCAAGAGATTGCAACTTGACTCTGAAAGACTGGCAAGGAATGCCAAGAAATGAAAACTTTCCTCAGCTTTATCCTTACAATAAGGTTAAGGAAGAGATAAACAGTTTTATATATAGTCTAGGGAAGCTTTCGAAAAAAAGAACTAAGTTTTGACCACGTATCATCCTATAATATGTTAGAGTCAAGAATTTTTACTGATAGAGATTATGGCCTACATAAAGAAGTTAGTCTGTGAGCCCATTATTGGGTAGGGACCGTCTCTATATGTTGCCGACTTGTACTTCCCAAGTGCTTAGTACAGTGCTCTGTACATAGTAAGTGCTTAATAAATACAATTGAATGAATGAATGAATGAACGAAAGCTGGAGCTCACTTTCCACCCCCACATCTTCCTGGAGGAGGAGGAGCAGCGTGGCTCAGTGGAGAAGAGCACGGGCTTTGGAGTCAGAGGTCATGGGTTCGAATCCCGGCTCCGCCACATGTCTGCTGTGTGACCTTGGGCAAGTCACTTAAATTCTCTGTGCCTCAGTTACCTCATCTGTAAAATGGGGATTAAGACTGTGAGCCCCATGTGGGACAACTTGATCACCTTGTATCCACCCCCAGCGCTTAGAACAGTGCTCTGCACATAGTAAGCGCTTAACAAATGCCATTATTATTATTATTATTATTATTATTCCTGCTAGATTCCCACAGCGAAATGCACTGTGATGACCCCAGCTACAGCACGGGCCTGAGAGTCAGAAGGACCTGGGTTCTAATCCTGACTCCGCCACATGTCTACTGTGGGACCTCGAGCAAATTACTTCACTTCTCTGTCTCTCAGTTACCTCATCTGTAAAATGGGGTTTAAGACTGTGAGCCCCACATGGGGCAGGGACTGTGTCCGACTGGATGAACTTGTATCTACCCCAGCACTTAGAACAGTGATTGGTACATAGTAAGCGCTTAACAAGTACCACAATTACTATATTATTTTATTATTAAACCGCCACCTTCCTTCCTGCTACTGAGGGTCCCTGCTCCCAGCGTTCTGTGCCTGCTGAGCTGAGGATAAAGGCTGCTCGCGTGTGCTCTCGGACTTTTCCGCCGCTGCTGAGATGAGCACTGTGGTAACCGCCACCTTCCCTCCCGCCACTTAGGGTCCCTAAGCCCGTCATGCTCCGCGTGAGCTGGGCCGGTGATAAAAGCTGCTCCTGTGAGCTCTCGGATTCCTCCACCCACACTGCGTAAAAGTATCTATGGTCACCGCTCCGGTGTTCACCCTCAGCAGGAAACTGCCACAAAAACCTAAGAAGACTAGTGGCTGCCTGGGCTATAGGTGTGACCCGAATTTTCAGTCTACTTGGTGTACTAGTGGCAAGACCCCGGGCTTGGGAGTCAGGGATCATGGGTTCTAATCCCGGCTCCGCCACTTGTCAGCTGTGTGACTTTGGGCAAGTCACTTAACTTCCCTGTGCCTCAGTTACCTCATCTGTAACTGTTGATGGCACTACTCACTGTTGACGGCACTACCATCCTTCCCGTCTCACAAGCCCGCAACCTTGGTTTCATCCTCGACTCCGCTCTCTCGTTCACTCCTCACATCCAAGCCGTCACCAAAACCTGCCGGTCTCACCTCCGCAACATTGCCAAGATCTGCCCTTTCCTCTCCATCCAAACCACTACCCTGCTGGTTCAAGCTCTCATCCTATCCTGTCTGGACTACTGTATCAGCCTCCTCTCCGATCTCCCCTCTTCCTGTCTCTCCCCACTTCAATCCATACTTCATGCTGCTGCCCGGATCATCTTTGTGCAGAAACGTTCTGGGAATGTTACTCCCCTCCTCAAAAGTCTCCAGAGGCTACCAGTCAACCTACACATCAGGCAGAAACTCCTCACCCTGGGCTTCAAGACTGTCCATCACCTCGCCCCCTCCTACCTCACCTCCCTTCTCTCCTTCTCCAGCCCCGCCCGCATCCTCCACTCCTCCGCCGCTAACCTCCTCACCGTACCTCGTTCTCGCCTGTCCCGCCATCGACCCCAGGCCCACGTCCTCCCCCTGGCCTGGAATGCCCTCCCTCCGCCAAGCTAGCTCTCTTCCTCCCTTCAAAGCCCTACTGAGAGCTCACCTCCTCCAGGAAGCCTTCCCACACTGAGCCCCCTCCTTCCTCTCCCCCTCCTCCCCCTCACCATCCCTCCCACCTTACCTCCTTCCCCTCCCCACAGCACCTGTATATATGTATATATTTTTGTATGTATTTATTACTCTATTTATTTTACTTGTACATATCTATTCTATTTATTTTATTTTGTTAATATGTTTTGTTTGCTTCTCTGTCTCCCCCTTCTAGACTGTGAGCCCACTGTTGGGTAGGGACCGTCTCTATATGTTGCCAACTTGTACTTCCCAAGCGCTTAGTACAGTGCTCTGCACACAGTAAGAGCTCAATAAATACGATTGAATGAATGAATGAATGAATGAATGAATAAAATGTGGGTTAAGGCTGTGAGCCCCTCATGGGACAACCTAATTACCTTGTATCTACCCCAGCGTTTAGAACAGTGCTTGGCACATAGTAAGCGATTAACAAATACTATTATTATTATTATTATTATTATTTGTTTGGGTCATTCCTGATTTGTCTGCCCACAATCCCTTCTCCCCACTCATACTTTTAGACTGTGACCTCCTCAAAGGACAGGCACCATGTCTAATTCTCATCTCTCCCAGTGCTTAGTACAGTACTCTGCACAGAGTAAGGTCTTAATAAATACTATTATTACTACTATTAGTAGTCCTGAGTGACAACTGAAAAAGCCCAGCAGAGAGGAGTCTGCCAAGAGATCAGAGTGTGGATAGAGCATGGGCCTGCGAGTCAAAATGACATGGTTTCTAATTCCGGCTCCGCCAATTGTTTGCTGTGTGACCTTGGGCAAGTCACTTCACTTCTCGGTGCCTCGGTTACCATATTTGTATAATGGGGATTAAGCCTGTTGGCCTGAGGTGGGACAGGGATTGTGCCCACCCTGATTTACTTGTACTCCCCTCAAGGCTTAGTACAGTGCCTGGCACACAGTAAATGCTTATAAAATATTATTATTATTACAGTGGGGGGCAAAGGAGGATGTGGTCCTGCCCCTGACAGACCACAGAGGGGTAGAGTGGGAGAATTTAGGGCTTCATTGGGCTGTCCTCTTCAGTAGGAACTGAGAGGGGAAAGACAAGACCTTACAGAGAGCAGGCTGACTAATAGAGGGATGAGGGGGCCACAGATTCCTCATCTCCCGGATAAAGGAGGAAAACTGCAACGAGAAGGACTCACTTTCTCAGACACCCCTGGGAGAGTTAATGGGGTGGGAAGGGGTGGAAGCCTGGAGCCCAGGGCATCGGGAAAACCACGACCCCTGAAACTGCCAGCAGCTCCAACTCAAGCAAACCATAAAGGAATTATTGAACTGATGAGCCCTGTTGATCTGGGAAGATGCTCTTTTGGATTTTTACTATGTCTTAAAGCAACATGGCTTAGTGGAAAGAGCATGGCCTTGGGAATCAGAGGTCATGGGTTCTAATCCCGGCTCCGCCACTTATCAGCTATGTGACTTTGGGCAAGTCACTTAACTTCTCTGGGCCACAGTTCCCTCATCTGTAAAATGGGGATTAAGACTGTGAGCCCCATGTGGGACCACCTGATTACCTTGTATTCTCCCCAGTGCTTAGAACAGTGCTTGGCACATAGCAAGCGCTTAAAAAATACCATTATTATTTTTATTATTACTCATTATACCTGAGGTATTGTCTCTGTAAATGGATACGATAATTCACCCCGATCTCCAGAGACCAAGCAGCGTGACCTAGTGGAAAGAGTACGGGCCTCGAAGTCAGAACGACCTGGGATCTAAACCCAGCTCTGCCACTGATCGGCTGTGTGAACCATTCATTCATTCATTCAATCGTATTTATTGAGTGCTTATTGTGTGCAGAGCACTGTACTAAGCACTTGGGCAGTACAAGTTGGCAACATATACAGATGGTCCCTACCCAACAACGAGCTCATAGTCTAGAAGGGGGAGACAGACAACAAAACAAAACATGAAGACAGGTGTCAAGTCGTCAGAACAAAACAATTAAAGCTAAATGTACATCATTAACAACATAAATAGAATAGTAAATAAGTACAATACAATAGTCAATATGTACAATGAGAAGCAGCACCGCTTAGTGACTGGAGTACAGGCCTCGAGTCAGAAGGACCTGGATTCTAATCTTGGCTCCACCACTTGTCTGCTGTATTCATTCATTCATTCATTCAATCGCATTTATTCATCATCATCATCATCAATCGTATTTATTGAGCACTTACTGTGTGTAGAGCACTGTACTAAGCGCTTGGGAAGTACAGGTCGGCCACATATAGAGACGGTCCCTACCCAACAACGGGCTCACAGTCTAGAAGGGGGAGTCAGTACAGAAGTCTGTACTGAGAAGCAGCATGGCTTAGTGGAAAAAGCCCGGGCTTGAGAGTCAGAGGTTGTGGGTTCGAAACTCAGCTCTGCCACCAGTCAGCTGTGTGACTTTAGGCAAGTCACTTAACTTCTCTGTGCTTTAGTTCCCTCATCTGTAAAATGGGATTTAACTTCTCTGTGCTTCAGTTCCCTCATCTGTAAAATGGGATTCAGTGCCTGCTCTCCCTCCCACTCAGACCGTGAGCCCTTTATGGGACAGGAATTGATTTTTTTATATGGTATTTGTTAATCAATCAATCAATCGTATTTATTGAGCGCTTACTGTGTGCAGAGCACTGTACTAAGCCCTTGGGAAGTACAAGTTGGCAACATATAGAGACAGTCCCTACCCAACAGTGGGCTCACAGTCTAGAAGGGGGAGACAGAACAAAACAAAACATATTAACAAAATAAAATCAATCAATCATATTTAATGAGTGCTTACTGTGTGCAGAGCACTGTACTAAGTGCTTGGGAAGTACAAGTTGGCAACATATAGAGACGGTCCCTACCCAACAGTGGGCTCACAGTCTAGAAGGGGGAGACAGAGAACCAAACAAAGCATATTAACAAAACAAAATAAATAGAACAGATATGTACAAGTAAAATAAATAAATAGAGTAATAAATCCATACAAACTTATATACATATATACAGGTGCTGTGGGGAAGGGAAGGACGTAAGGCAGGGGGGATGGAGAGGGGGAGGAGGGGGAGTGCTTACTATGTTAAGTGCTTACTATGTGCCAGGGACCGTACTAAGCGCTGGGGTGGGTACTAGCTAATCAGGTTGGACAGAGTTCATGTCCCACATGGGGCTCCCAGTCAATCAATCAATCAATCAATCGTTTTTATTGAGTGCTTACTGTGTGCAAAGCATTGTACTAAGTGCTTGGGAAGTACAAGTTGGCAACATATAGAGACAGTCCCTACCCAACAGTGGGCTCACAGTCTAAAAGGCGGAGACAGACAACAAAACCAAACATACTAACAAAATAAAATAAATAGAATAGATATGTACAAAGTAAAATAAATAAATAAATAAATAAATAGAGTAATAAACATGTAGTCCTCACCCCCATTTTACAGATGAGGTAACTGAGACACAGAGAAGTCAAGTGACTTGCCCAAGGTCACACAACAGACAGGTGGCGGGTTTGGAATCAGAACCCAGGTCCTTCCAACTCCTTGGCCCCCGCTTTATCCACTAGGCCATGCTGCTTGCCACTCTGCTTCTTCTATCTACCCCAACGCTTAACACAATATTTGGCAATCAATCAAGGGCACTTATTGAGTGGATACTGCGTGCACAGCACTGTACTAAGTGCTCGAGTGAATACGACAGAGTTGGTGAATCCATTCCCTGTATAGTAGAGCTGGAAAGGATTCCAAACAGTTATCTGATACAGGCAAGAAAATAACAATCATTCAATCAATCAATCAATCAATCAATCGTATTTATTGAGCCCTTACTGTGTGCAGAGCACTGTACTAAGCGCTTGGGAAGTACAAGTTGGCAACATATAGAGACAGTCCCTACCCAACAGTCAAAACAGATAACCTTCTATTATTTTCCTAAACATCTCCATGGTTGTTCTTCTTTTAAATTCCATAATCTCTCTGGGTAACCATGGTACTTTAGAAATTCTTCCTAAGGCCAGCAAAATCTCTTCTACTTTTAATTTAAGCCCATTTCCCCTGGTTCATTTTCCCGTGGGGACAGACAGCCTCATAAAAGCAGGTTATATACCTAAAGCTAGGCCTCAGCCTCCTCTCATCCAAATGAAAGAATTATTTTAATCTTTCATGGGAAGATTTATTTTCTAATTCTAAGTGATCTTCTGCCAGTCAAAACTTCAGCTCAAAATATATTGCTCTTGAAAGATCTTTAACTATATTTTATTAATAACTATACTTTATTTTTTAATACATAAATAATTATTTATTATGAGAAGCAGCTTGGCTCAGTGGAAAGAGCATGGGCTTTGGAGTCAGAGGCCATGGGTTCAAATCCCAGTTCTACCACTTGTCAGCAATGTGACTTTGGGCAAGTCACTTAACTTCTCTGTGCCTCAGTTCCCTCATCTGTAAAATGGGGATTAAGCCTGTGAGCCCCCCGTGGGACAACCTGATCACCTTGTAACCTCCCCAGTGCTTAGGACAGTGCTTTGTACATAGTAAGCGTTTAATAAATGCCATCATCATCATTAAGGGCCCAAATAAATGCATTTCAATCGTGTGGTTTAATGGATACAGCATAGGCCTGAGACTCAGAAGGTCATGGGTTCTAATCCTTGCTCTGCCACTTGTCTAGTTTGTGACCTTGGGCAAGTCGCTTAACTTCTCTTTGCCTCGGTTCCCTCATCTGCAAAATGGGGATTAAGACCCTGAGCCCTCTCTGGGCCAGGGACTGTGTATAACCTGATGATCTTGTATAGACCCCAGAGTTTAGAAGAGTGGCTGGCACATAGTAAGTGCTTAACAAATACCATCAATATTATTATTATTAATAATAATAATAATGGCATTTATTAAGTGCTTACTATGTGCAAAGCACTGTTCTAAGCACTGGGGAGGTTACAAGGTGATCAGGTTGTCCCACAGGGGGCTCACAGTCTTAATCCCCATTTTACAGATGAGGGAACTGAGGCACAGAGAAGTGAATTGACTTGCCCAAGGTCACTCAGCAGACAATTGGCAGAGCCGGGATTTGAACCCATGACCTCTGACTCCAAAGCCCATTCTCTTTTCCATTGAGCCACGCTGCTTCTCTCACACTGCTTCTATTGTTATTATTATGACTTGAACACACAAAATATGATGTTGGGTGGAAGCAACAAAAGGAGATGCTGTGAATCAGAGAAGAAATCTGGCAATAACTTGTGAAAATCAATGGCCCTTTCTGGCAATAAACGGCAATCAACCAAAATGTGTGTGAAATAACTCTGGAAAATAATAATGATGGTAATAATTATAATGGTATTTGTTAAGCATTTATTATGTGCCAAGCACTGTACTAAGCACTGGGGCAGATACAAGATAATCAGGTCCCACAGGAAGTGCACATTCTAAGTATTTGTTCTGACGATTTTGACACCTGTCCCCATGTTTTGTTTTGTTGTCTGTCTCCCCCTTCTAGACCGTGAGCCCACTGTTGGGTACGGACCGTCTCTATATGTTGCCAACTTGTACTTCCCAAGCGCTTAGTACAGTGCTCTGCACACAGTAAGCGCTCAAAAAATCCGACTGAATGAATGAAAAGTAGGAGGGAGCACAGGTATTGAATTCTCATTGTTCAGATGAGGGAACCTCAGAACCTCAGGCACAGAGAAGTTAAGTGACTTGCCTAAAGGTCACCCAGCAGGTAAGTGTCAGAACCCAGGTCCTCTAACTCCCAGGCCTGTGCTCTTTCCATTAGGCCATGCTGCTTCCCTAATCGAAAATGTCTATCACTAATGTCAATCAATCAATTGTATTTATTGAGCGCTTACTGTGTGCAGAGCACTGTACTAAGCGCTTGGGAAGTACAAGTTGGCAACACATAGAGACAGTCCCTACCCAACAGCGGGCTCACAGTCTAGAGAAGCAGCGTGGCTCAGTGGAAAAGAGCCCGGGCTTTGGAGTCAGAGGTCATGGGTTCAAATCCCGGCTCCACCACTTGTCAGCTGTGTGACTTTGGGCAAGTCACTTCACTTCTCTGGGCCTCAGTTCCCTCATCTGTAAAATGGGGATGAAGACTGTGAGCCCCCCGTGGGACAACCTGATCACCTTGTAACCTCCCCAGCACTTAGAATGGTGCTTTGCACAGAGTAAGCGCTTAATAAATGCCATTATTATTATTATTATTAGAAGGGGGAGATAGAGAACAAAACCAAACATACTAACAAAATTAAATAAATAGAATAGATATGTACAAGTAAGATAAATAAATAAATAAATAAATAGAGTAATAAATATGTACAAACATATATGTCTGATCAGGAGGCACAGGACCTGGTGATGGATGATTTGATTATCTTTTAGAATATAATTAGGACCATGGCTCCCGGAGAATTTCCAGTACTCCACCAGCCTCGGCTACGGGAGGGAGAGTCAAGCAGAGGCCTACCCATTCCATTCCTAGCTTGGCCAGTGGCTAGCGAGAGGAAGGCCATCTGCTACGAGTCAAAACTCACCCGTGCTGGGCAGCAGCGGCATGGGAGAGTCGAAGACGAAGACTCAAGTTTACTGTGTGGAAGAAGGCAGTGGTAAACTACGTCTTCATTTTTACCAAGACCATCTATGGATAACGTACCAGAACGACTGCAGATAGAGGTGGGGTGTTCTAGGAGAGATGTGTCCATGGAGTCGCTATGGGGCAGATACAACTCGACAGCATAAGACGAGACAACATAAGGACCCACGGCTAGTTCGTTTGGGGAGTAAAATGCTAAAGTATTTTGAAAGATAGAAGAGAATCATAGGGGAGAGAATCATAGTTTCATCCCCTTCACCTCTCCGGCTGGGGAGCATGGCCTAGCGATAAGAGCCTTGGCCTGATAATTAGGACACTTGGATTCTATCATTCATTCATTCATTCAATCAATCAATCATATTTATTGCGCGCTTACTATGTGCGGAGCACTGTACTAAGCGCTTGGGAAGTACACGTTGGTAACATGTAGAGACGGTCCCTACCCAACAGTGGGCTCACAGCCTAGAAGGGGGAGACAGAGAACAAAACAAAACATATTAACAAAATAAAATAAATAGAATAGATATGTACAAGTAAAATAAATAGAGTAATAAATACATACAAAAATATATACATATATACAGGTGCTGTGGGGACCCCCATGGGACCACCTGATCACTCAATCATATTTACTGAGTGCTTACTGTGTGCAGAGCACCATACTAAGCGCTTGGGAAGTACAAGTTGGCAACATATATCAGTCAATTATTCAACAGCATTCATTTACAGCATCCAATTTGTACTTCCCAAGCGCTTAGTACAGTGCTCTGCACATAGTAAGCGCTCAATAAATACAATTGATGATGATGATGATTTACTGAAAATGTAATGAGTGCACAGCACTGTACCAAGCATATGGGAGAGTTCAACAGATTAGCAGACATAATCCCTGCCTTCAGTGAGTTGGAAATTTAGTAGGGGAGATAGACACTGAATAACATACAGATGAAAATATAAAAAAGGACAAATACATAGATTAGTGTTTAGATAATATACAAAAGTGCTATGAGAGGTTGGGAATACTTAGTATTCGCATGAAGCACAAACTCCTCACTATTGGCTTCAAAGCTCTCCATCTTCCCTCCATCATTAGAGAAGCAGCATGGCTCAGTGGAAAGAGCATGGGCTTTGGAGTCAGAGGTCATGGGTTCAAATCCCGGTTCTGCTAATTGTCAGCTGTCTGACTTTGGGCAAGTCACTTCACTTCTCTGGGCCTCAGTTGCCTCATCTGTAAAATGGGGATTAAGACTGTGAACCCCCCGTGGGACAACCTGATCACCTTGTAACCTCCCCAGTGCTTAGAACAGTGCTTTGCACATAGTAAGTGCTTAATAAATGCCATTATTATTATTGTTATTATTATTATTATTATTATTATTATTATTATCACCTGCCCCCTCCTACCTCACCTCCCTTCTCACCTTCTACCTCCCTTAACTCCCCTCTTGACCCTCGACAGTTCAATTTCTGCCCGTTTTGGGCCTCAGATGCTTTGTTGTAGGCAAGGAACATGTCTACCAACTCTGTTACATTGTACTCCATCAAGCGCGTTGTACAGTGCTCTGCATACATTCAGTGCTCTATAAATACCACTGATTCACTGATTCATTCATCTGTAAAATCAGAAAAGATACCTGCTCTCATCTCATGCACTGTGCAGCATTTGTGGCACAGGAACCTCGCTTGACCTAATTATCACATGTAGAACCATGTAGAAGCAGCGTGGCTCAGCAGAAAGAGCAGAGCACTGTACTAAGCGCTTGGGAAGTACAAGTCGGCAACATATAGAGACGGTCCCTACCCAACAGCGGGCTCACAGTCTAGAGAAGCAGCGTGGCTCAGTGGAAAAGAGCCCGGGCTTTGGAGTCAGTGGTCATGGGTTCAAATCCCGGCTCCCCCAATTGTCAGCTGTGTGACTTTGGGCAAGTCACTTCAATCAATCAATCAATCAATCGTATTTATTGAGCGCTTACTGTGTGCAGAGCACTGTACTAAGCACTTGGGAAGTACAAGTTGGCAACATATAGAGACAGTCCCTACCCAACAGTGGGCTCACAGTCTAGAAGACTTCACTTCTCTGGGCCTCAGTTCCCTCATCTGTAAAATGGGGATTAAAACTGTGAGCCCCCCATGGGACCACCTGATCACCTTGTATCCCCCCAGCGCTTAGAACAGTGCTTTGCACATAGTAAGCGCTTAATAAATGCCATCATTATCATCACACACTTACCCCAGCACTTAGCACAGAGCTTTGCGCTCCATAATAAGGACTTAAAAAATGCTATAGCTTCCTAGTTTTGCAATCTAGCCAACCTTCCGGGGTGCACTTTTTGATTTGATAATTGAAATATAAACCAAGAGATCGATAGTATACATTGACGTACTGAGCATTCATTCATTCATTCATTCATTCAATCGTATTTATTGAGTGCTTACTGTGTGCAGAGCACTGTACTAAGCGCTTGGGAAGTACAAGCTGGCAACATATAGAGACGGTCCCTACCCAACAACGGGCTCACAGTCTAGAAGGGGGAGACAGACAACAAAACAGAACATGTGAACAGGTGTCATCAGAATAAATAGAAGTAAAGCTAGATGCACAACATTGACAAAATAAATAGAATAGTAAATATGTACAAGTAAAATGAATAGAATAATAACTCTGTACAAACATATATACAGGTGCTGTGGGGAGGGGAAGGAGGTAGGGCAGGGGGATGGGGAGGGGGAGAGGAAGGAGGGGGCTCAGTCTGGGAAGGCCTCCTGTAGGAGGTGAGCTCTCAGTAGGGCTTTGAAGGGAGGAAGAGAGCTAGCTTGGCGGATGTGTGGAGGGAGGGCATTCCAGGCCAGGGGGAGGACGTGGGCCGGGGGTCGACAGCGGGACAGGCGAAAACGAGGTACAGTGAGGAGATTAGCGGCGGAGGAGTGGAGGGTGCGGGCTGGGCTGGAGAAGGAGAGAAGGGAGGTGAGGTAGGAGGGGGCGAGGTGATGGACAGCCTTGAAGCTGAGAGTGAGGAGTTTTTGCCTGATGTGTAGGTTGACTGGTAGCCTCTGGAGACTTTTGAGGAGGGGAGTAACATGCCCAGAGTGTTTCTGCACAAAGATGATCTGGGCAGCAACATGAAGTATAGACCGAAGTAGGGAGAGACAGAAGGATGGGAGATCAGAGAGGAGGCTTTGATGCAGTAATCCAGTCGGGATAGGATGAGAGATTGAACCAGCAGGGTAGCGGTTTGGATGGAGAGGAAAGGGTGGACCTTGGCGATGTTGCGGAAGTGAGACTGGCAGGTTTTGGTGACGGATTGGATGTGAGGGGTGAACGAGAGAGCAGAGTCGAGAATGACACCAAGGTTGCGGGCTTGTGAGATGGGAAGGATGGTAGTGCCGTCTACAGTGACAGGAAAGTCGGAGAGGGGAGATTTGGGAGGGAAGATAAGGAGTTCAGTCTTGGACATATTGAGTTTGAGATGGCGGGCAGCCATCCAGATGGAGATGTCCTGAAGGCAGGAGGAGACACCATCCTGAAGGGAGGGAGAGAGAGAGCACTATACTAAGTATGTGGGTGAGAACAACAGAGTTAGAGGACATGTTTCCTGCCCTCAAGGAGCTTACAACCTAGTGGGGGAAGGGAGAACCAAAATCATTTCCAGGGAAGAAGAGAGACAACAAATGGAAATGTAGATGAGGAAGTGCTTACACAGTAGAGTATGTAAGTCGATATGTATAGAAGTGCTACGGGTGCATAAATGCATAATTGACCCAGGAATGCTGAGGTGGCAGTTGGGGCATATGAGCTGGAGAGAAAAAGGCCCAGGGAAGGCCTCCTGGAGGATTTCCAAAGGCTCATGTGAGTGACCTTCTCTTTTATTACTGGAGCTGTTAAAGGTGACATCTTGGCTAAAGGCTTTAAACCCTATCATCCTATTGCCATTTACATAAACGAGGAGGTTATTTATATAAATGATATCTATTGTCTTTCACTAAAGCATTTGTTCTAATTTTCTTTTTCTTTCATTACTGTAATTGCCCATTGCTATTATCTCATAATCCCACAGAGCTCTACATAACAGTGATTCCTATAAGCAGTCTGTTGGATTTTTGAGAATATTCTCCCCCCTCTAGACTCTAAGCTCATTGTGGGCAGGGAACGTGTCTACCAACCCTGTTCTGTTGTACTCTCCCAAGTGCTTAGTACAGTGCTCTGCACACAGTAATCACTCAATAAATACCACTGATTGAGTGATTCCCCAGGACAGGATTGATGGCACTGGCCAAAAGGTGGCCCTCAGAAAGCAGCCCGGTCATCATCATCACCATCAATCGTATTTATTGAGCGCTTACTGTGTGCAGAGCACTGTACTAAGCGCTTGGGAAGTACAAGTTGGTCCTCTTGGGTGCTTAATAAATATCATTAAAAAAAAGAAAGAAGAAAGGTTACACTCAGGTCTCAGCTCCTGGGAGTCACAGAACCTGGACTGTAAACTGCAGCTCTGCCACTTGCCTCCTGCATGGCCTTGGGCAAACCATTTAAGTTCTCTGGGCTTAAATTTCCTCATCTGTAAAATGGGGATTCAATGCCTGTCCTTCCTCCCCCTTAGACTGTGAGCCTGTTGTGGGACAGGGACTGTGTCTGATCTCTTTATCTTATATCTACCGCAGGTCTTAGTGAGGGGTTCTGGCATGTAGAAAGTACTTAACAATGCTACAACTATGATTAATTATTATTAATGAAGGAACTGAGGCCCAGAGAAGTGAAGTGACTTGCCCAAAATCACACAGCTGACAATCGGCGGAGCCGGGATTTGAACCCATGAGCTCTGACTCCAAAGCCTGTGTTCTTTCCACTGAGCCACGATTGATTGATGGATTGACTGATTGATTTAGAGAGGGTAGTTATCAGCCAGTGAAGGTAACCCCAACGCCCCTGGAATAATAATGATAATTATAATAACAATAATAATAAGAGAAGCAAAGTGGCTTAGTGGAAAGAGCACGGGCTTGGGAGTCAGAGGTCATGGGTTCTAATCCTAGCTCCACTACTTGTCGGCCATGTGACTTTGGGCAAGTCACTTAGCTTCCCTGTGCCTCAGTTCCCTCATCTGTAAAATGGGGATTAAGACTGTGACCCTCCCCACCATGGGCCAATCTGATGACCCTATATCCCCCCCAGCACTTAGAACAGTGCTTAACAAAGACCATTATTATTATTATTTATTAAATGCTTATTATGTGCCAGGCACTGTATTAAGCACTGGGTTGGATACAAGCAAATCGGGTTGGACACAGTCCTTCTCCCATATAGGTCTTACAGTTTTATTCCTCATTTTACAGATGAGGTAACTGAGGCACAGAGAAGTGAAGTGACTTGCCTAAGGTAACACAGACAAGTGGAGGAGCCAGGATTAGAACCGATGGACCTTCTGATTTCCAGGCCCACGATCTCACTACGCCATGCTGTTTCTCATAATTATGGTATTTGTTGAGCGCTTTTGGGGTAGATACAAGGAAATCAGGTTGGACACAGTCCCTGTCCCACATGGGGCTCCAAGTCTCAATTCCCATTTTACAGACGAGGTAGCTGAGGCACAGAGAAGTTAAATGACTTGCCTGAGGTCACAGAGCAGACAAGTGGCAGAGCCGGGATTAGAACTCACGACGTCTGGCTCCCAAGCCCCTGCTCCTGCCACTATGCCATGCTAATAGCTTAACCAGAAAAGATTAATGAAGATTCTGCTCGATGTACTACAACCTGCATGGAATAGCTAAGGGAGAAAAGCTGCAGACTTCACATTCGCCGACAAGGACCGCCGGACTAAAAGCCATTACAGATACACTGGCGTATGCACTGACTGAAGTTCCTTGGGCTTCATGACACTCCAGTCACATTTATTGAAAGTAATAAATGAAAACTAAAATTCTTTAAGGTCATTTTTGTTTCTATTTTACGAATGCTACACTGCGAAACTGAAGCTGAAAACAAGCACAGTGAAAAATTAAATATCACAAATAGATCCTTAGAACTGAACTAATTCTATATTCTAAATCTGCAGCACACTGCGGTTGACGCTATGGCCATAAGACATAGCTTGTTTTCACACTAATTTTCTGTAAAAACAGGAGAAACCACATAATGACAGTAAGTAGGAGACCTATTTGAAAGTCTCTAGTTGAGTACAGGCTGAATTTAAAGAACAAAACATAGAATACTCTTAGCACTTACAATTCCATCTTAAGTGTTCAAGCTCAGTTCACATATGGATTGAATTCAGGAGAGGGAAAACTATAGCCATCAAAATTTTATGTATTCAGGTCTTTGCAAATGAAGAACAATATGCTTACGGTCAGAATTAGAGGCAGCAAAAAATTAATGAGTAAATCAATCAATAACTCGACTAGTTTTACAGGTAAACACGACAAATAGCCCAGGCTATTTAAGAAAATGCTAGCTGGGATTCGTAATACATCTCTACGGGGTGGGGTGGAATGTGGGAAACAAAAACAAATAGCATCTATGCATTAGAATTGTTAGCTATTTGGAATAAAATTAATATATGTCTATGTTACCTTCTTCCTTTTTTCTTTTCGCTTCTTCCTCACTTCTTTCTCTAGCTTTCAATGCTTCATCCGCCTTTGCTGAAACAAAGAAAACGCACACGCATTCAATTTGAATTCATGACTCCAATAAACTTATGGAAATAAGCAACAAGTCCATTAGATGCTTTTCTTGAGTAGCGGGCAATAGGAAATACATGAATCTAGCCAACAAACTGAAACAACATTTCAGTAACTTCTATTTTCTGGATTAGGATCGTTTAAATTATTTGAGCAAGTCTCAAAAGCCATTTCTTTCCAACAAATTAAATGGTTCCAAGACAAGTAGTGCCCAAAGAACGGACATTAGGATCCAACCTTGGCTACTGTTGTTTAAGAGCTGAACAATAATGTCTAAACTTCAGGAAAATTATTTGCATTTTAGATACGGGAAGCTGACACTGTCTATAATACAACATCAAATTAGGTAGGATATTATTTTTTCTTCATTGCAAATCATGGCAGCAGTACTTTATTCATGTTATGACAGCATTCTCTAAAAAGAATCATTTTCCCTCTAGAAACCTCTCGCCTTATTACTTAATTATCTACTAGTTGCTCAACTGCAGGGGTTTTCAAACACTTTACTACAGATGTTAAAGCAGATTAAAAATATACAGCACAGTAACAGGGGACTATCAATATACTCTGTAAATTAATTAAATTTCTGTTCTAGCACATCATTTATTCCAAAGCATTAATGTCTCAAAGGAGCTATTCTCCTTTATTGCCATCTCACTGCCTGATGAGTGAACTAAGTGAAAATAAGTCTCTAATAGCATTATAGTTGATGAAATATTAAGTTTTAAAAAGTAGAGCCTTGTCCAAAGAAAAAGAAAGAATTCAGTGCACAAGGCAGAAATCCTCAGTCTAGACCTGACTAAAATAACAATGAAATTGTAAATTATAGCTCGTTCCCTATACTTTTCTGGTACGGCAACAAAATCAACACATAATTTAGCAATATAAAAGATGGTTGAAGAACTGAGTTTAACAAAACACCTATCACATGATTTTACTTCAAAGCCCGATTTTTTACATCAATTTTGACTGAATAAATGGTGGTATAAAGTGATAGAACCAATTACATAGACATACGTTTCCATTTACAATTTTTACCCATACTTAGACTAAATTTAAAGCAATGAAATATCAAAACTTTTCTGCCAGTCTGTATTACTGCAAGAATCTATCGAATTATATAATAAAAACAAACCACCGGCAACTCTAAAGACTTTTACTTCATTTACACTTTATTCTCCCCGGTATAAGGACAAGGATAACAGAAATTCCATTTAAATTCAATTTTGGTTATATGTGTAATTGTAGATATACCCCTTGAGTCATGTAAAATGCTCAGCTTATGTTTCTTTCAAATTATCCCGCTCAGATTCACATTCTACGCCTTACAACCGTCTTCAATATGTATTAGCAGAGCTCATTAGGTTGAAATTTAATAATGCAAACATCAGGTGGATTTCAAGAACCTCCATTAACAACACAAGATGGATTGCTTATGTATAGCTCTTGGGCCAACTGGGCACTATTTAGATTCAATAAACTACCCTGCCTAAATTTGATTTATCTATTTCACTATGCTAGTTTGTTTTTTCTTACTGATTTGTTGCTGTATACAAGCAATTCATTGGAATACTGCTTTCTTTTTTTTAACCAGCAAATGATTTTTAGGCTAAGTTAAATACCATTTCAAGACCTAGAACTAAGATTTGCAACCATACAGATAACAATCCTTTTTAAAAATATGAAGTCTATTTTGCTAATAAAGACTAGCAACTAGAGTTAGATTTTTTTTTTAAAAAAAGCCATTCAACCATACAGCTGTCTGTATATGTTGCCAACTTGTACTTCCCCACTGTTGGGTGGGGACTGTCTCTATATGTTGCCAACTTGTACTTCCCAAGCGCTTAGTACAGTGCTCTGCACACAGTAATCGCTCAATAAATATGATTGATTGATTGATTGATTCCCAAGCGCTTAGTACAGTGCTCTGTACACAGTAAGCGCTCAATAATTACGATTGATTGATTGATTGATTGATAACAATCCTTTTTCATAATGTGAAGAGCCTATTTTGCACAAGAGCACTTCTAAAAGGTGTTAAATAAATACACTTGCAAAAAAATCCATACAGGGACCCAGAATCATCATCGGACTGACATTCCATGATTATTCATGCATTCAACCGCATTTATTAGGTGTTTACTGTGTGCAGAGTACTGTACTACGTGCTTGGGAAAGTACAATACAACAAGAAAGAGTGATTATTAGGAAAGTAGCAAGAAAGACCCCTCTCAGGGTCACACCTGGAGAGTTTGCAGTCCTCTACCAGTCTCGGCTACAGGAGGGAGAGTCAAGCAGAGGCCTACTTATTCCATTCCTAGCTTGGCCAGTGGCTAGCGAGTGGAAGGCAATCTCCTACAAGTCAAAACTCACCCGCGCCGGGCAGAAGCGGCCCGGGAGAGAGTCAAGTTCGGAGACTCGAGGTTACTGCATGGAAGGCAGCAACGGAACTTTTATCAAGAAAACACTATAATAATAATAATAATAATAACAATGGTATTTGTTAAGCGCTTACTATGTGCAAAGCACTGTTCTATACTACCAGAACGACGGCAGATGCAGAGCGGGGCGTTTTGGGAGAGATGTATCTGTGGCGTCGCCATGGGTGGGAAACGACTCGACGGCATAAGACAAGACAAGTAAGAAAGAAGTCTGTTTTCAACGGTCTACCTTCTTCAATTAGGTCGCAAAATAACTTCAGCTGCGCGACCCTGTCAAATGACCGGAGATGGCATCATTAAGGGCTGCATGAGGGAGACTGGAATTGGTGGCCGCCAAGGCGGCGGAAGAGATGGCCACTGAGAGTTGACTCTGAGTAGCCAGGGGCGAAGGTGAGGAAGGAAGGATAGGGGAGATGAAAGGTCATCTCCTTTTCGGTTTTCGCCAACATCAATCAATCAATCGTATTTATTGAGCGCTTACTGTGTGCAGAGCATGACTAGCATGACTGCTAGTCGGTTCTCTGACATTCCTGATGCAGATATAGAAGGGACATATTTCTACGGATGAAAGTCAGTCCTCGTATGATTTCATTTACCCAGTAGAACAGCCATGTAATGTAGCTTAATGAAAGTAGTTCCTTGAGTAGATAAAAGCATATTCTCCACAGCTATCTGTCCTATAGGGCATGTCTGTCATATTGTTATATTAAACTCTCTCAAGCACTTAGTACAGTGCTCTGTACACTGTAAGCCCTAAATAAGTACGATTGACTGCCCGACTCTTGACGTTTTTACCAGAAGGAACACTCCTGAAGATGAAATTTGGACTAAATATGTATCTATTCAACCATTCTTAACTATGAAGGAACTATGAGGAGAAGCAGCGTGGCCCAGTGGAAAGAGCCCGGGCTTTGGAGTCAGGGGCCATGGGTTCGAATCCCGGATCTGCCACTTGTCAGCTGTGTGACTTTGGGCAAGTCACTTCACTTCTCTGGGCCTCAATTCCCTCATCTGTAAAATGGGGATTAAGATTGTGAGCCCCATGTGGGACAACCTGATCACTCTGTAATCTCCCCAGAGCTTAGAACAGTGCTTTGCACATAGTAAGCGCTTAACAAATACCATTATTATTATTATTATTATTATTATGAAGAGTGAGTCTGTATTTAATCTGCTTCTATAAAGAGCGATTTAAGTTTTTACTCATAGGAACAAGGGACCCCGAGGGGCTATTTAGCAAGTCCTCGCTCTTCTCAGAAATACCTTACTTTGAGACTCACAGTAATCAATGACTCTATTCCACATTGGGGTCTTGAGTCACCGTAGTCTGATCTGATCTTTAAATCTTTCCTTTGAAACTGAAGTGAAGCTTACACCTCAGCAACTGACTTTAAACTGTTGCAACTGTAAGGACAACTAAACATTTGTAGTGAAAACAATTTAATTGTATGGCATCACATCAAAGTCATATGTAATAACAACAATAATAATAATAATAATAATAATAATGATGATGATGGTACTTGTTAAGCGCTTACTATGTGCCAAGCACTGTTCTGAGCACTGAGTAGATACGAGGTAATCCAGTTGTCCCAAGTGGGGCTCACGGTACATATAATGATGATAACTAAACATGGAGTTTAAAACTCTTCCTCATTTTCTCAATTTACATTTCAATTGTAGTGGCTATCATCATCATCAATCGTATTTATTGAGCGCTTACTATGTGCAGAGCACTGTACTAAGCGCTTGGGAAGTACAAATTGGCAACATATAGAGACAGTCCCTACCCAACAGTGGGCTCACAGTCTAAAAGGGGGAGAGAGAGAACAAAACCAAACATACTAACAAAATAAAATAAATAGAATAGATATGTACAAATAAAATAAATAAATAGAGTAATAAATATGTACAAACATATATACACATATACAGGTGCTGTGGGGAAGGGAAGGAGGTAAGATGGGGGGGGGATGGAGAGGGGGACGAGGGGGAGAGGAAGGAAGGGGCTCAGTCTGGGAAGGCCTCCTGGAGGAGGTGAGCTCTCAGCAGGGCCTTGAAGGGAGGAAGAGAGCTAGCTTGGCGGATGGGCAGAGGGAGGGCATTCCAGGCCACTATAGTGGCTATAGTGTCCTATTTTCAAATTAAGGATGGGATACAGTGCTGTCCAAGTTCAGCAGCACAGGTAGGATTAAGGCATGCTTGTAAATTACTCTTTGGAGATGAAATGCTATCCCCAGAGAAGTGTTGCTGAGGTCGCTCGTGAAACTGGACCGCTTGGCGTGAAGAAAGAGGTGAGCGTGACAAAGGTCTGAGTCTGACTGCTTAAAAATCCTTTAGAAATACAGGAAATTCATATATCTTCATCATCTTATACTCATTCAACCCTAGAAAAAATTACAACTTTATTGATCGGGCTGTATCTTAGGACGCTATTTGGAAGATTTTTTTCTGTTTTGTTTTTTGCATTTTGTAATAAAAGTTCCAGAACATGGGCAGCAATGAAATTTAACTACAATTACTGTACCGGTAACTTACAAAATTGGCAGAATGCAGGGTATTTTTTAGCTCACTGTGAACTTTTTAAGGTTTATATACCCACTGAAAAAACACCCAAACTTATATGACTTCAAGTTTGAGAGAAACAGGAAAACCATTACTAAATTGGGGTTTCTAAGCAAAGACAGTGACAGAAACATAAAGAATAGACTCAATGATAATAATAATAATTGTGGTATTTGTTAAGCGCTTACTATGTACCAAGCAGTGTACTAAGTGCTGGGGTAGATACAAGTAAATCAGGTTGGACACAATCCCTGTCCCATATGGGGCCTCACGGTCTTAACCCCCATTTTACAGATGAGGTAATTGAGGCACAGAGCAAGTGAAGTGACTTGCCCAAAGTCACACAGCTGACAAGTAGTGGGGCAGGGATTAGAGCCCAGGTTCTTCTGACCCCCCAGGCCCTATCTCTATCTATTAGACGACACTGCTTCCCTAGATGTCTGAGTTGTCCTTGACAGACTGGTAGAAAGAACATTCACTCATTCAATCGCATTTATTGAGCACTTACTGTGTGCAGAGCACTGTCCTAAGCGCTTTCATTCATTCAATCATATTTATTGAGCGCTTACTGTGTGCAGAGCACTGTACTAAGAGCTTTCATTCATTCAATCGTATTTACTGAGCACTTACTGTGTGCAGAGCACTGTACTAAGTGCTTTCATTCATTCAATCATATTTATTGAGCACTTACTGTGTGAGGAGCACTGTCCTAAGCGCTTTCTTTCATTCAATCATATTTATTGAGCACTTACTGTGTGCAGAGCACTGTACTAAGAGCTTTCATTCATTCAATCGTATGTATTGAGCGCTTACTGTGTGCAGAGCACTGTACTAAGCACTTTCACTCATTCAATCATATTTATTGAGCACCTACTGTGTGCAGAGCACTGTACTAAGTGCTTTCATTCATTCAATCGTATTTGTTGAGCGCTTACTGTGTCCACAGCACTGTACTAAGCGCTTTCATTCATTCAATCGTATTTATTGAGGGCTTACTGTGTGCAGAGCACTGTACTAAGCACTTTCATTCATTCAATTGTATTTATTGAGCACTTACTGTATGCAGAGCACTGTACTAAGCGCTTGGGAACTACAAGTTGGCAACATATAGAGATGGTCCCTACCCAACAGCAGGCTCACAGTCTAGAAGGGGGAGACAGACAACAAAACAAGACATATTAACAAAATAAAATAAATAGCATAAATATGGACAAATAAAATAGAGTAATAAATGCATGCAAACATATATACATATATATAGGTGCTGTGGGGAGAGGAAGGAGGTAAGGCGGGGGGGATGGGGAGGGGGAGGAGGGGGAGAGGAAGGAGGGGGCTCAGTGTGGGAAGGCCTCCTGGAGGAGGTGAGCTCTCAGTAGGGCCTTGAAGGGAGAAAGAGAGCTAGCTTGGCGGATGGGCAGAGGGAGGGCATTCCAGGCCCGAGGGGGATGATGTGGGTCGGGGGTCGACGGCGGGACAGGTGAGAACGAGGCACGGAGAGGAGGTTAGCGGCAGAGGAGTGGAGGGTGCGGGCTGGGCTGGAGAAGGAGCACTTGGGAAGAACAAGTCAGCAACCTATAGAGACGGTCCCTACCCAACAACGGGCTCACAGTCTAGAACATCACACCGATGTGAAGAAACTCCAGGTCAAATGGAAGATCAAGAGCAAGGCTTGGGAACCTATAATAATAATAATAATTATGGAATTTGTTAAGCACTTACTATATGCCAGGCACTGTACTAAGCATTGGGGTGGATACAAGCAAATCGGGTTGGACGCAGTCCCTGTCCTACATGGGGCTCACATTCTCAATCCCCATTTTACAGATGAGGTAACTGAGGCACGGAGAAGTGAAGTGGCTTGTCCAAGGTCACACTGCAGACAAGTGGCCAAGCCGGGATTAGGCTTGTATTCATGTAGTAATGGCTGACTGTTTGGTGACTTTTCTCCTATTCTACTAAACTGTCATCCACATTTGCGGTTTCACACGTCAACACTGGAAGCACGGCGTGTCCCTCAAGAAAGAAAGATGAACCAGTGTGAAAGAATAGGGAGAGAGACACAAATCCTCTCTATTTGATTTTGCGCGATATGATATTTACTTGAATTATTGTCTCCACTGCGTGAACGCCCCTCCTCTGGTATACTGATGGAAATGAAGGATTATTACCAGATAACTGTAAACAGTGAGAGTCACATGGGTGTGTGTGTGTGTGTGTGTGTGTGTGTGTGTGTGTGTGTGCGTGCGTGCGCGCACTTTCAGACAGGATGAACAGAAGGTTGAGAACAGGATGGGGGCGAGGGTGACGTTAACTTACTGACATATCTTAGACATGCTTAGAACAGTGCTCTGCACATAGTAAGCGCTTAACAAATGCCATTATTATTACTATTATTATATCCAATAATAATAATAATAATAATAATTATATCATACTATTATTATCATATCCAATCTATCACCAAATTCTGTTGGGTCTGTCTTCAAAACATCGCTAAAATCTGCCCTTTCCTCTCCACCCTAAGCTTTCCTATGCCGAACCAAGTACTTATCATATCTCTCCTTTACCACTGCACCCTCCTCCTTGCTGATCCCCTTGTCTCCTGTCTCCATACGTGACTCCGCTGCACGGAAAACTTTCTAGAAAAACATCCAGTCCGTGTCTCCCCCGTCCTCAAGAACCTCCAGTGGTTGCCCATCCACAACCACTTATATCATCATCATCAATCGTATTTATTGAGCGCTTACTGTGTGCAGAGCACTGTACTAAGCGCTTGGGAAGTACAAGTTGGCAACATATAGAGACAGTCCCTACCCAACAGTGGGCTCACAGTCTAAAAGGGGGAGACAGACAGCTTATATGCTTTAAAGCAGTCAATCAGCTTGCCCTCTTCTACCTTACGTCCCTAAAATTTCTGCTGCAGCCCAGCCTACACGCTCTGCTCTTCTAAGTGTCAGCTTTCTCACTGAACTGACATCTCATCTATCTTGCCACCCACTTCTTTCCCACGACCTGACTTTGGCCTGGAACTCCTCCAGTTCCATATGACAGACGACTACTCTGCCCACTTTCAAAGCCTTATTAAGGTCACTTCATCTCCAAGAGGCCTTCCCTGATAAACCTCGCTTTTTCCCTACTCCCTTTCCTTTCTGTATCACCTGTGCACTTATACCTGTAACAGTAATAATAATAATGACGATGATTATGCTATTTGTTAAGTGTTTGCTATGTGCTAAGCACTAAGCGCTGGGGTAGATATGAGGTAATCAGGTTAGACACAGTCACATACCACGTATAATAATAATAATAATAATAATAATAATGATGGCATTTGTTAAGCGCTTACTATGTGTGAAGCACTGTTCTAAGTGCTGGGGTGAGGTACAAGGTGATCAGGTTGTCCCACATGGGGCTCACAGTCTTAATCCCCATTTTATAGAGGGGGTAACTGAGGCACAGAGAAGTTAAGTGACTTATCCAAGGTCACACAACAGACAAGTGGTGGAGCTGGAATTAGAACCCACGTCCTCTGACTCCGAAGACTGTGTTCTTGCCACTGGGCCATGCTGCTTCTTCTCTGAACCCTTTAAGCATTTGCTACTGACCCCATCCTCAGCCCCACGTAATATTATTATTGTTATTAGGAATGATAACAATAATAACATATTTCATTCATTCATTCAATCGTAAGTGTGCAGAGTACTGTACTTAGCGCTTGGAAAGTACAATTCAGCAACAAAAAGAGACAATCCCTGCCCACAATGGACTCACAGTCTTTTGTTAAGCACTTACTATGTGCCAAGTACTGTACTACACGCTGGGGAAGATGCAAGATAACCTGGCCTGACATGGAGGGAGAACAAGTATTCTAGCCCCATTTTATATATGAGGAAACTGAGGCACAGAGGTTAAAGTGACTTGCCCATCGTCACACGACAGGAATGTGGCGGAGCCGTGCACTTTCCACTAGACTGTGCTGCTTCTCACGTGTGCATATCCACAATTTATATAATAATATTAATGTCTGTCCCCCTCCTCTACACTATAAATTGTGAGCAGGGAATGTATCTACACTACTCTGTTATATTGTACTTTTTCAAGCACTTAGTACAGTGACCTATACGCAGTAAGCACTTAATTGAGCACCTAGTTTATATAGTACTTGGCAAAAGGTAATAAAATTAGACAGGCAGTATTTTTTTTTTCTCCACAACTTTTTTTATGAAAGACAATTTTTATATGACCCATGTAATAGCTCCATCCATATTTTATTGTTACAAAAATTGTGCAAAAGTGGAGCAACTATGGAAGCAAAAATGGACAAAAGCAGTCAATATAATCTTTTATGCTTGTAACTTTAAACTGCAAATGGTAAAACAGGGCTTGGAGTGGTTATCGATCAACTATATTTATTGAGTACCTACTGTGTACTCAATAAATACACACTTACTACACACTTGGGAGAGTACAATACAACAGAGTTGGTAGACAGGTTCCCTGACAACAAGCTTACAGTCTACAGGTTACATCAAAACATCACAGAGATGAAATATCAGGGATGAAATAAAGAGATATTTTCACACAGTAAAGTTACGTAGTCTGTTGGGCTTTCAGATATTTCAACTCTATGGAAGTGGTTCCAATGATTGCTTTTAAACCAAATTCCTTTTCACAAATTTTGAAATAGTTCCTAAACTGGAAGATATGTTCCCCTCGACATCCTATTTTCTGGATTTTCTGTCAATCCACATATGCCCAAAGGAGGTTTGAAATTTCTCCTTCCCTTCAAGAGCTTAAAAATATGAAACATTTTTCATTCTGTTAGAGGATTTTCTATGTCTTTTAGTAGAAGAGCTTTGATACATCTCACTGAAAAATGACACCACGGTTGTACAACAGATCAATCAATCAATCAATCGTATTTATTGAGTGCTTACTGTGTGCAAAGCACTGTACTAAGCGCTTGGGAAGTTCAAGTTGGCAACATATAGAGACAGTCCCTACCCAACAGTGGGCTCACAGTCTAAGAGGGGGAGACAGACAACAAAACCAAACATACTAACAAAATAAAATAAATAACAGATGCGCTCTTGATGTCTCGAGATGTGAATATCTGTAGACTGTAAACTTACTGTAGGCAGGGAAGATTCCTACCAACTCGTTTAGATCGTGCTCTCCCAAGTGCTTACTACAGTGCTCTGCACACAGAAAGCACTTAATAAACATGACCGATTGATACCTTGTTACAGATTGATACCTTGAGACTTTGAAGCAGCATGGTTTAGTGGAAAGAGCCCAGGCTTGGAAGTCAGAGGACATGGGTTCTAATAATAATGATGGTATTTGTTAAGCACTTACTATGTGCAAAGCACTGTTCTAAGCGCTGGGGGGGATACAAGGTGATCAGGTTGTCCCACGTGGGGCTCACAGTCTTAATCCCCATTTTACAGATGAAGTAACCGAGGCCCAGAGAATAATAATAATAATGATGATGATGACATTTATTAAACGCTTACTATGTGCAAAGCACTGTTCTAAGCGCTGGGGAGGTTACAAGGTGATCAGGTTGTCCCATGGGGGGCTCACAGTCTCAATCCCCATTTTACAGATGAAGTAACCGAGGCTCAGAGAATAATAATAATAATAATAATAATAATAATAATAATAATAATGGCATTTATTAAGCACTTACTATGTGCAAAGCACTGTTCTAAGCACTGGGGAGGTTACAAGGTGATCAGGTTGTCCCATGGGGGGCTCACGGTCTTAATCCCCATTTTACAGATGAAGTAACTGAGGCCCAGAGAATAATGCTACTACTAATAATAATAATGATGGCATTTATTAAACGCTTATTATGTGCAAAGCACTGTTCTAAGCACTGTGGAGGTTAAAGGTGATCAGGTTGTCCCATGGGGGGCTCACAGTCTTAATCCCCATTTTACAGATGAGGTAACTGAGGCCCAGAGAAGTTAAGTGACTTGCCCAAAGTCGCACAGCTGACAAGTGGCAGCTGGGATTAGAACCCATGACCTTTGACTCCCAAGCCCGTGCTCTTTCCACTAAGCCACGCTGCTGGGGCTAAGTTAAGTGACTTGCCCAAAGTCACACAGCTGGCAAATCCCGACTCCACCACTTGTCAGCTGGGTGACCTTGGGCAAGCCACTTCACTTCTCTGTGCCTCAGTTACCGCATCTGTAAAATGGGGATTAAGACTGTGAGCCCTACGTGGGTCAACCTGATTGCCTTATATCTACCCCAGTACTTAGAACAATGCTTGGCACATAGTAAGCGCTTAACAATACCATCATTATTATTATTACTACGGAGAGGGAAAGTGTCTGCTAATTCTGTTGTATTGTACTCTCCCAAGCGCTTAGTACAGAGAAGCACCGTGGCTCAATGGAAAGAGCGCGGGCTTTGGAGTTAGAGGTCATGGGTTCAAATCCCAGCTCTGCCAATTGTCAGCTGTGTGACTTTGGGCAAGTCACTTCACTTCTCTGGCCCTCAGTTCCCTCATCTGTAAAATGGGGATTAAGACTGTGAGCCCCCCATGGGACAACCTGATCACCTTGTAACCTCCCCAGTGCTTAGAACAGTGCTTTGCACATAGTAAGCACTTAATAAATGCCATCATTATTATTATTATTGTTACAGTGCTCTGCACATAGTAAGTGCTCAATAAATACCACTGATTGATTGATTAAATATGACCGACTGAAAGTGTTGATCCAGCATGGCTATACTGAGAAGCAGCATGGCTCAGTGGAAAGAGCTCGGGCTTGGGAGCCAGAGGTCATGGGTTCTAATTCCGGCTCCGCCACTTGTCAGCTGTGTGACTTTGGGCAAGTCTCTTAACTTCTCTGGGCCTCAGTTACCTCATCTGCAAAATGGGGATTAGGACTGTGAGCCCCACGTGGGACAACCTGATCACCTTGCATCCCGCCCCAGCGCTTTGAACAGTGCTTCACACATAGTAAGCGCTTAACAAATGCCATTATTATTGTTATTATTATTATTATTATTACTATTATACATGGTATGTGCCCCCTCGATCCCATTGGCTTGAATGGACATTCCTTTCAAACCTCATCTTGCAACTTGTGAGTATTCCAAGCAGCGGTGAAGGACACTTAAACAAGTCAAGTTGCAATTTAAGATTAAAGCGTGAAATATATGATAACCTTTTGATGTTCAAAGTACCACGGTTTTCTGAGAATAGTTCTCTCTTTTCATAAAGCCTGGTGCATAGCCTGTCACTTCTACACTGACTTAAAGATTTCTTTAATGGAAATACATAAATGTTCACAAAATGAATAGAGGAAAATAAAAAGTGATTTTCAATTCAAAAATATTTCTGGAATATAATTCTGTGTTCCAGGCAGTTACAGTGCCCACTATCTGGATAGACAAATGATGTAGATTTCCTCTAACGTTCTTAATATTACAGAAAATAAAAATGAGATCATTCCATTCTCATTCTTTGACTTCAACTCTTTAAGCTCACAATTCCAACAGTTATTACGTAAAACATGAGAAAGACCATATTTAATTATAAAAGTGCTAGAGCTACCCTCTTCAAAAGATGTATTTACCCCAAACTCCACAGAAATATTTTGCATCACTCAATATTTTTCTCTTTTTATAACAAACCTCAAATTTTGCAAACAGAGCATACTATGCCTTACAGCAATGAAGTGCAGAAGGCTCAAAATCACCTTTCCCATTTCACAGACCAAATAACTGAGACCCTGAAATGCAGGTCAAACAAAGCACATCCAATAAATGTCAGAATATGGCAAAATGAACAACAGATGAACACCGGCTATCAGAGTTACTCCATAATTCCAATCATCTGTGATTTTTTTTCTATATAACAGGAAAGCTACACCCATTATTTGGAGCCAATGTTGCTTTCCAACATCATGTTTCGTACAGTTTATGAAAACCAAATAATGAAAACCCTTGATTCTTATTGACAACCAGGTAAATCACACCTGTTAACTTTTAAAAGAAGGAAAACACTGAAGGAACATATATAGAAAGAAAATTACGTTATATCTGGGGCTGAAAGCAAATGTCTATAGTAACTGTATTTTTTTACTCCAACCTTTCAACATACGGGCCAAGGTTGATTTACAATAAAATGTCACCCACACATCCCCAAGATTTGCACCCTGTTTGAAACTGCAAAAATGGAAGAAAACAAACTTTGACGTAGATTTGGGTTTTATCAGAAAAATGGCCCATGATCACGTGTTTCTAATTCATTCATACAACTGTACTTATTGAGTGCTTACTGTGTGCAGACAGTTATTTGAAATTACACTCAGAAAGCAAATAAATTTGGATATAGGCTATAGTTACCTTATTAATGACTATATTTTAATGGACTGCATTCATATTATAGTCTATTTAGTGACTATATGACATCTTAAGTGCTTAGTACAGTGCTCTGCAGACAGTAAGCACTCAATAAATTAGGGAAGCAGCGTGGCTCAGTGGAAAGAGACCGGGCTTTGGAGTCAGAGGTCATGGGTTCAAATCCCGACTCCGCCAACTGTCAGCTGTGTGACTTTGGGCAAGACTTTGGGCAGCGCTTAGAACAGTGCTTCAGCGCTCAGAACAGTGCTTTGCATGTAGTAAGCGCTTAATAAATGCCATCAAAAAAAAAAAGTCACTTCATGTCTCTGGGCCTCAGTTCCCCATCTGTAAAATGGGGATTAAGACTGTGAGCCCTGCGTGGGACAACCTGATCACCTTGTATTCTCCCCAGGGCTTAGAACAGTGCTTTGCACATAGAAAGCGCTTAACAAATGCCACCATCATCATCATGAATAAATACGATTGAATGAATGAATCACCATGCTAATTGATTACATTTTCTCTCAGAGATAAATGACCCTCAAATATTTAAATACTTGAGGCTTTCCCTAGCCTGAATTTGAGACAGTCACTTAAGTCAGAATCAAAAGCTGTTTTTAAAACCCACATAACATGTTTTCAAGTGGTTTCCTAAACAGTGTGAAGACTTCCCGAACCTGCTTCCTCATACTGGCGAGCCCCTGGTGTACAATTACAAAATATCTAGTTACCAAAGAGGGCTGCTACAAGATGTGCTGATTCAAGCCCAGGATCACGCGATAAAATGGGCCCTTTTTCAGACTCGACGATGATCAATCGATCAATGGCATTCATTGCCATTCCAGCCCCTTCCTTCCTCTCCCCCTCGTCCCCCTCTCCATCCCCCCGTTCTTACCTCCTTCCCTTCCCCACAGCACCTGTATATATGTATATGTTTGTACATATTTATTACTCTGTTTATTTATTTATTTATTTTACTTGTACATATCTATTCTATTTATTTTATTTTGTTAGTATGTTTGGTTTTGTTCTCTGTCTCCCCCTTTTAGACTGTGAGCCCACTGGTGGGTAGGGACTGTCTCTATATGTTGCCAATTTGTACTTCCCAAGCGCTTAGTACAGTGCTCTGCACATAGTAAGCGCTCAATAAATGCGATTGATGATGATGATGATGATTTATTAAGCACTTACTGTGTGTAGAGCGTTGTACTAAGTGCTTGGGAGAATACCGCAATACCGAATTCCGTGGCTAGCGAGCGGAAGACATTCTGCTACAAGTCAAAACCCACCTGTGCTGGGCAGCAGCGGCATGGAAGAGAGTCAAGGGTGGATACTCAAGTTTACCGCACAGGAGGAGGCAATGGTAAACCACTTCCGCATTTTTACCAAGAAAATTCCATGGATATACTACTGGAGAAGCAGCATGGCTCAGTGGAAAGAGCACGGGCTTTGGAGTAAGGGGTCATGGGTTCAAATCCAGGCTCCGCCACTTGTCGGCTGTACGACTTTGGGCACGCCACTTAACTTCTCTGTGCCTCAGTTATCTCATCTGTAAAAATGGGGATTAAGACTGTGAGCCCCCCATAGGACAACCTGATCACCTTGTAACCTCCCCAGCGCTTAGAACAGTGCTTTGCACATAGTAAGCGCTTAATAAATGCCATTATTATTATATACTCCCAGAATGATTGCAGATGGAGTTAGGGCGGTCTGGGAGAGATGTGTCCACGGCGTCACTATGGGTCGGAGATGACTAGACAGTAAAAGACAAGACTGTCGGGCTGCATGAAGATGGGGTGGATATCAACTGTTTAAAGGGGATAGATCTGAGCGCATAGACGACTTGGAAGGGAGAAGGAAAAGGGGAAATGAGGGTTTAGTCGGGGCAGGCTTCTTGGAGGGAATGTGATTTTTAAAAAGTTTGGAAGGTGGGGAGAGTGGTGGTCTGCCACATATGAAGGAGGAAGGATTTCAAGGACATAGGGAGTGTGGGCAAGAGATTGGCGTTGTGAGCTCGTTGTGGGCAGGGAATGGGTCTGTTTATTATTATATTGTACTCTCCCAAGTACTTAGTACAGTGCTCTGCACACAGTAAGCTCTCATTAAATATGACTGAATGAACGAATGAGTGAGATAGACGAGATTGAGGTTCATGGAAGCAGCATGGCCTAGTGGATACAGCCTGGGCTTGGAACTCAGAAGAACCTGGGTTCTAATCCCAGCTCTGCCAATTGTCTGCTGTGTGACCTTGGGCTGGTCACTTCGCTTCTCTGTGCCTCAGTTACCTCATCTATAAATTGGGGACTAAGACTGTGAGCCCCACATGGGACAGGAACTGTGTCCAACCTGATTAGCTTGTATCTACCCCAGCGTTTAGAAGAGTGCTTGACACATATTAAGTGCTTAACAAATACCATCATCATTATTATTATTATTATTATTATTATTATTAAGTAGGTTGGTATTACCCTCTCAGGGTCGCACCTGGAGAGTTGCCAGTACCTCTACCAGTCTTCTAGACTGTGAGCCCACTGTTGGGTAGGGACCGTCTCTATATGTTGCCAACTTGTACTTCCCAAGCGCTTAGTACAGTGCTCTGCACACAGTAAGTGCTCAAGAAATACGATTGATTGATTGACTATGGGAGAGAGAGTCAAGTAGAGACCTACCCATTCCATTCCTAGCTTGGCCAGTGGCTAGCTAGTGGAAGGCCATCTGCTACAAGTCAAAACTCATCCACGCTGGGCAGCAGCAGCACGGGAGGGAGTCGAGGGCGGAGACTCCCGTTTACGGTGTGGAAGCAGGCAATGGCAAACTACTTCCATATTTTTTACCAAGAAAACTCTACAGGTACACTACCAGAATGATTGCAAATGGAGGTGGGGCTTTCTGAGAGAGATGTGGCCATGGTGTCGCTACGGGTCGGAGACAACTCGACAGCGTAAGGCAAGACAAGACGAGGTTGGTGTTAGACGAGCAAAGTGTACTGGCTCCTGAGTTGTAGAGAGAAATCAACGAGGTACAGTAGGAGGGGAAGAACTGATTGAATGTGTTACAACTAATGATAAGGAATTTCTGCTTTGAAGTGGAGGTGGATGGGCAAGCATTGGAGGTTCTTGAGGTGTGGGTCACATTTGTACATATCTATTCTATTTATTTTATTTTGTTAGTATGTTTGGTTTTGTTCTCTGTCTCCCCCTTTTAGACTGTGAGCCCACTGTTGGGTAGGGACTGTCTCTATATGTTGCCAATTTGTACTTCCCAAGCGCTTAGTACAGTGCTCTGCACATAGTAAGCGCTCAATATATACGATTGATGATGATGATGATGAGTGACAGTTGTTTTAGAAAAATGATCCAGGCAGGAGAGCGGAGTAATGACTGGAGTGAGGGAAGATGGGATGCGGGGAGGTCAGTGAGGAGGCTGACGCGGTAGTCAAGGAGGGATATGTGCTTGGATCAGTGTGTGGCAGTTTGGATGGGCAGAAAAGGGCAGATTTTAGAGATGGTGCGAAAGTAGAGCCGGCAGGATTTGGTGACAGATATGTGGGTGGAATTACAAAGATGAGTCGAGGATGATGCCAAGGCTACGGGTTAATAATAATAATAATAATGGCATTTATTAAGCACTTACTATGTGCAAAGCACTGTTCTAAGCGCAAGGGAGGTTACAAGGTGATCAGGTTGTCCCTCGGAAGGCTCACAGTCTTAACCCCCATTTTCCAGATGAGGTAACTGAGGCACAGAGAAGTGAAGTGACTTGCCCAAAGTCACACAGCTGACAATTGGCGGAGCCGGGGTTTGAACCCATGACCTCTGACTCCAAATCAATCAATCAATCAATCGTATTTATTGAGTGCTTACTATGTGCAGAGCACTGTACTAAGCGCTTGGGAAGTACAAATTGGCAACATATAGAGACAGTCCCTACCCAACAGTGGGCTCACAGTCTAAAACGGGGAGACAGAGAACAAAACCAAACATACTAACAAAATAAAATAAATAGAATAGATATGTACAAGTAAAATAAATGAATAAATAGAGTAATAAATATGTACAAACATATATACATATATACAGGTGCTGTGGGGAAGGGAACGAGGTAAGATGGGGGGGATGGAGAGGGGGACGATGGGGAGAGGAAGGAAGGGGCTCAGTCTGGGAAGGCCTCCTAAGCCCGTGCTCTTTCCACTGAATCACGCTGCTTCTCCAAGGGAGGGTAGTTGTGTCATCTAAAGTAACAGAATGATGGAGAGGACAAAGTTTGGGTGGAAAGATGAGAAGTTCTGTTTTGGACATGCTCAATTTGAGGTGTCGATGGGACGTCCAGGTAGAGATGTCCTGAATAATAATAATAATAATAATAATAATGGCATTTATTAAGCACTTACCACATGCAAAGCACTGTTCTAAGTGCTGGGGAGGTTACAAGGTGATCAGGTTGTCCCACAGGGAGGCTCACAGTCTAATTCCCCATTTTACAGATGAGCTAACTGAGGCCCAGAGAAGTTAAATGACTTGCCCAAAGTCACACAGCTGACAACTGGCAGAGCCGAGATTTGAACCCATGACCTCTGACTCCAAAGCCCGGGCTCTTTCCACTAAGCCACGGGAAATGTGAGATGGCAAAAGGAGAGAGGTCAGGGGCTGGAAATCATCAGCGTAGAGGTGGTGGTTGAAGCCATGCAGGGAGATGAGTTCTCCAAGGGTGTGGGTGTGGATGGAGAATAAAAAGGGCCCCAGGACTAAGCCTTGAGGGGCTCCCAAAGTTTAAGGGTGGGAGGCAGAGGAGGAGCCTGTGGGGTAAACTGAGACAGAATGGTCAGAAACAGGAGGAGAACTAAGACAGGGTCAGTGAAACCAACTGTCAGTGTTTCCAGGAGAAGGCAGCTGAGAGGTTGAGTTCATTCATTCAATCGTATTTATTGAGCACTTACTGTGTGCAGAGCACTGTACTAAGCGCTTGGGAAGTACAAGTTGGCAACATATAGAGATGGTCCCTACCCAACAGTGGGCTCACAGTCTAGTTGAGTTTTAGGATGGAGCAGAGGCCGTTTGATTTGGCAGGAAGGAGGGCATTGGCAAGATTGCAGAGGGCCGTTTCCATTCCCACCTGGCTCCATTAACCCGACTGACATTATGGTAACTCACCTAACAGTATGCAAGCTGTAAATATTCTTTTAAATGAAAATGCGGGCTTTGTTGGATGGCACATTTTAATGCCACGGAAGTGTGGCCTGGTTTGGGGATGACTTTTGAGACTTTCACCGCAAAGTCCAGGAAATCTGGTTCCAGAATGCAACTTCTGCATCTGCTCTCAATCAATCAATCAATCAATCGTATTTATTGAGCGCTCACTGTGTGCAGAGCACTGTACTAAGCGCTTGGGAAGTATAAGTTGGCAACACATAGAGACAGTCCCTACCCAACAGTGGGCTCACAGTCTAGAAGGACTCTCTTCTAGGGTTAACTCTCTTGGGTGAACTGCAAACAGGTCTACTGGATGACCTGTTATCAGTCTATTAAGGAAGAGATATGTTCTGTTCTCTAAAATGATGGGAGAATTACACAATAGCAGAAGTAGCTTGAGGTAAAAGAGATAAGGAAAAGAAAAATCAGTGTCCCATAATAATCACAGCCATGATCTATGCCAACTGTCTGCAACTAAAGCAGGCCCCAGCAGCAAGAACAGAATACTGAAGGGTTGAGGACCAAGGAAATAACCAAAGCTGAACTTATTTGGTCAGTCATTAACATGGATATATAATGGTCTTTCTTTTCTATACACCCCCAGCACAGTTTTTGAATTTCTTTTAAAAGCGTCTTTACTGAAAAGTGCACAAAAACATTTTCATCTATTTTTTATCGGGGAAAATGTGTTGAAGGAGGAAATTTATGCATAACTGGCCTTTGACATATGAAAAATTCTACAAGCCCTCTTTAAGATGATAAAATGAAACTATAATATTCTTCTGAGGTTTTTTTCCCCGTTTCATAACCTTTGCAACAAATGCTGTAACCAGAATGCTGAAACAAGAGTACCAAATCACTCAATACTTCAAATAATGATGACTCAGTATAGACAATGAAAAACATCTAAATGGCATATATCTTCATTTTACACATCCCATCAATACTTTTGCTTGGTATTAAATGATTTTTCTCTAAAAGGCAATAATTTTCCAGTAAGACAAGCAGCACGGCCCAGTGGACTGAGTGCGGGCCTGGGAATTGGAAGGACCTGGATTCCAATTCTGACTCCACCAACTGTCTACTGTGTGACCTTGGGCAAGCCACCTACCTTCTCTGTGCCTCAGTACCTCATCTGTAAAATGAGGAGCTATGCCTGTGACCCCCACAGGTGACCCCCAGGCAAGTCACTTAATTTCTCTGCGTCTCAGCCTCTTCACCTGCAAAATAGGGATTAAATATCCCTTCTCCTTCCTACTTAGACTATGAGCCCCACGTTATTATCTTATATCTACCCCACTGCTCAGTATAGTACTAGACACACAGTAAGCATTGAATACCACAAATTCTAATAATAATGGCTTTGTTTATTCTGATGAAGCTTTATTTTAAAAATATGCTTTAAACATTGATTTAACTGGCAGTATATTCAGCCAATATATTTAGCCAAGGCAGATTTGGAAAGAAAATGTGTTTTGAAAACCCTGCCTGCAGATTTCATGAGAAACAGTTCACAACTAACCAGTAAATGTTATGAACACTTGCTAAATAGTATCATTAACAAAAGTTCAGCATAATAAGTTTATGAATATATAAAATGATGATGGATTTTATCCTCCCAAGGGCTTAGTATGGTGCTCTGCCCATAGTGAGTGCTCAATAAACACCAATGATTGATTGGGTGATCAAATTGAGTGATTAATAATGACTTCACAGAAACTTCTCCACTGATGTTCCTGGAGATCCCTTTTCAAAGACACACAAACTACTGGATAGCAATATTAATTTCAGAGATGGGGGCGGGGGGCAATTGAAAAGTGGTATCTATTCAGCACGTACTGTATGTGGAGACTTTATTGCACTGCTTGGGAATGTACAATTCCCAATGAGAAGCAGCGTGGCTCAGGGGAAAGAGCCCGGGCTTTGGAGTCAGAGGTCATGGGTTCAAATCCCGGCTCCGCCACTTGTCAGCTGTGTGACTTTGGGCAAGTCGCTTCACTTCTCTGGGCCTTAGTTCCCTCATCTATAAAATGAGGATTAAGACTGTGAGTCCCCTGTGGGACAACCTGATCACCTTGTAACCTCCCCAGCGCTTAGAACAGTGCTTTGCACATAGTAAGCGCTTAATAAATACCATTATTACAATATAATAAAGTTGATAGATGTGAATAAGCAGGTAAGAGGCAGAAGAAAATCATTAGAACGGACACGTGGGTGAGTAGTTGTGAATGAGATTTGCTGCATCCCATCAACCCTAGATGCTAACATATCCCGTATCTCCCCGCTCTAGACTGTGAGCTTGTTATGGGCTAGGATCGGGTCTGTTTTTTTGTTATACCCTACTCTCCCAAGTGCTTACTACAGTGCTTCGCACACAGAAAGTGCTCCATAAATGCGATTGAATGAATGAATGACTATCACAAGATGCCCAGATAATCTCTCATTTCACATTCTTCCCAAGCCTGAGGAAAACAAAATCAACCAATCAATCAATAGTACTTATTGGGTGCCACTTTGCAAGCAAAGCAGGGTACTAACTGCTTGGAAGAAGAGTTGCCAGTTGAAAACACTCCCCAAATCACTTCTCCTATAAAAGGCCTTACCAGATTAAGCCATTTATTTTCCCTAACCACACTCTCCTCTTTTTTTTACTGGCACTTATCACGTGCTCACTATGTGCCAAGCACTGTATTAACAAGGGTGGACGCAATCCCTATCCCACATGAGACTCACAGTCTAAGCAGGAGGCAGTAGGATATACTCCCCATTTCACAGATGAGGTAACCGAGGCACAGAGAATAATAATAATAATAATAATAATGACGGCATTTGTTAAGTGCTATGTGCAAAGCACTGTTCTAAGCGCTGGGGATGATACAAGGTGATCAGGTTGTCCCACTTGGGGCTCACAGTCTTCATCCCCATTTTACAGATGAGGGAACTGAGGCCTAGAGAAGTTAAGTGACTTGCCCAAAGTCACACAGCTGACACTTGGTGGAGCTGGGATTTGAACCCATGACCTCTGACTCCAAAGCCCGGGCTCTTTCCAACGAGCCACGCTGCGTGAAGTGCCTTGCCGAAGGTCACTCAGCAGACAAGTGGCGGAGCTGGGATTAGAACCCAGATCCTCCGAATCCCCGGCCAATGCTCTTTTCACAGTCCAATAAGGAGAAATAACAATGATGATATTTGTTAAGTGCTTACTATGGGTCAAGCACTGGGGTAGATACAAGGTAATCAGGTTGTCCCACGTGGGGCTCACAGTCTTCATCCCCATTTTACAGATGAGGTAACTGAGGCACAGAGAAGTTAATAATAATAATTTTAATAATTTTGGTATTTGTTAAGCGCTTACTATGTGCAAAGCACTGTTCTAAGCGCTGAGGAGGATACAAGGTGATCAGGTTGTCCCATGTGGGGCTCACAATCTTAATCCCCATTTTACAGATGAGGTAACTGAGGCACAGAGAAGTTAAGTGACTTGCCCAAAGTCACACAGCTAAGTGGCGGAGCTGGGATTTGAACCCATGATCTCTGACTCCTAAGCCCCTGCTCTTTCCACTGAGCCACGCTGCTTCTCTAGTTCAGTGACTTGCCCAAGGAGAAAACAGGTGTTTTATCCCCATTTTTCAAATGAAGTAACTGAGACACAGAGAAGTTAAGTGACTTGCCCAAGGTCACACAGCGGGTAAGTGACGGAGCTCGGATGAGAACTGACGGAGCTGGGATTAGAACTCAGGCCTTTTGACTCTTGGGTCCCTACTCTTTCCACTAAGCTTCTCTGCCCTTTTTCATTGCACCATCGGTTTCACCTGGAGAATAACTGAGCCTGACCAGGCCAAAATCAAGGAGAGGGAACCAAAGTTGTCTGTCTCCCCCTTCTAGACCGTGAGCCCGCTGTTGGGTAGGGACCGTCTCTATATGTTACCGACTTGTACTTCCCAAGCGCTTAGTACAGTGCTCTGCACACAGGAAGCGCTCAATAAATACGATTGAATGAATGAATGAATGAATGAATAGGGGCAGCAGAGCCCAGGTTGGTCACTTTCAGTCCCATGGGTTCGGAAATGGCACGGTGATATGTTCTTCCCAAACATTTAGGCAGCGTGGCTCAATGGAAAGAGCATGGGCTTTGGAGTCAGAGGTCCTGAGTTCAAATCCCGGCTCCGCCACTGGTCAGCTGTGTGACTGTGGGCAAGTCACTTCACTTCTCTGGGCCTCAGTTCCCTCGTCTGTAAAACGGGGATTAAGACTATGAGCCCCATGTGGGACAACCTGATCTATCAATCAATCAATCGTATTTATTGAGCGCTTACTGTGTGCAGAGCACTGTACTAAGCGCTTGGGAAGTACAAGTTAGCAACATATAGAGACAGTCCCTACCCAACAGTGGGCTCAGAGTCTAGAAGGGGGAGACAGAGAACAAAACCAAACATATTAACAAAATAAAATAAATAGAATAGATATGTACAAGTAAAATAGAGTAATAAATATGTACAAACATATATACAGTTATATATAAACTGATCACCTTGTAACCTCCCCAGTTCCTCGAACAGTGCTTTGCACACACTAAGCGCTTAATAAATGTCATCACTATTTGGGTGTGTTTATACCACCTGACGATTGTAAGCATTTCTACATTTCTACAATAAATAACTCCAACCTGTATATGTTTTATGGCAATCAGACACCACATTAAATGAGAATAATCAGATTCACAGCTTTTAAATTTCCAAGATTCATTTCTGCACAGGTGATACCTTTTTTTTTTTGTCAAATAATTCAGGCAGAGAAGTAGCACGGTTTAGTCGAAAGGGCAGGCACCTGAGAGTCCGAGGGCCTGAGTTCTAATCCCAGCTCTGTCAGTTCTAATCCCAGCTCCGTCACTTACCTGCTGTGTGACCTTGGGCAAGTCACTTAACTTCTCTGTGCCTCAGTTACTTCATTTGTAAAATGGGGATAAAACGCCTGTTCTCCCTATTAGACTGTGAAGTCCATGTGGGACAGGGAATGTAATCCATCTATTTATACTGTACCTTCCCTGAATTTATTATAGTGCTGGGAATATACTATTATTATTAGGAATTTTTTCTCTTATTTTGATATGCTTGAAATATTTTTCTAAGCCACTTAGTTAATAATGATGGCATTTATTAAGCGCTTACTATGTGCAAAGCACTGTTCTAAGCACTGGGTAGGTTACAAGGTGATCAGGTTGTCCCACAGGGGCTCACAGTCTTAATCCCCATTTTACAGATGAGGTAACTGAGGCACAGAGAAGTTAAGTGACTTGCCCAAAGTCACACAGCTGACAATTGGTGGAGCCGGAATTTGAACTATTTGACTACAGATCACCACTATCTACGGTAAAGCAACTAGTGACACATTATGTCTACTTTCATCAGCTCTTTGAAACAAATTATCTAACATTTGTTCTCTAGGACCTTGGGTAAATCACTTCTCTTCTCTGTGCCTCAGTTATCTCATTTGTGAAATGGGGATTACTACTGTGAGCCCCATGTGGGGCAAGGACAGTGTCCAACCTGATGAGCTTGTATCTGCCCCAGCAGTTTAGTACAGTGCCTGGCATAGAGTAAGCCCTTAACAAATACCACCGTTTTTATTATTACTAGGAGTCAAGCAGCTAAACGCTGTTGATTGTGGTGAAAATCTAGAAGTGGTTTTGGTTTTTTTAAAAAGGTTTTAAAGCAATTTCAATTCATAAATCAAACACACTTCACTTCTGCACTAAACATACTACTAATACTACCACTACCAATACTACTATTATGAGTACTGAGATGATTTGTTAAACACTTACTATTTGCCAAGCACCGTACTAAGCGCTGGGGCAGAAATATGACAATCAGGCTCCACATGAGTAGGAGGGGGAATAGGTACTGTATGTCCATTTTGCAGATGAGAAAATGGAGGTGCAGAGGAGTTAAGCGACTTTCCGAGGTCACACATAAGAGAAGTGGTGAAACTGGGATTAGAACTCAGGTTCTCTCTTTTCATGCCCCTGCTCTTTTCATTAGGCCATGCCGCTTCCCTAAACTTAAATAATAATGGAACATAAAGCAGCGTGGCTCAGTGGAAAGAGCCTGGGCTTTGGAGTCAGAGGTCATGGGTTCAAATCCTGGATCCACCAATTGTCAGCTGTGTGACTTTGGGCAAGTCACTTCATTTCTCTGTGCCTCAGTTCCCTCATCTGTAAAATGGGGATTAAGACTGTGAGCCCCACGTGGGGCAACCTGATCACCTTGTACAGTGCTTTGCACATAGTGAGCGCTTAACAAACACCACCACCATCATTATTATTTAATATTGCTAATTTGTTGTAATAAAAATACAAAGTACTCTGAATCAACTAAGATACCCTTACTATCATATGAATTAACTTTCCTTGCTCTATAAATTGCTCATTCACTTGTCACAGAAGGTTATGCCTAAGGAAAAAAAAAAAAAACACATGCACCACAGTGAAATCAGGAGAACATTCCTGAACACTGTGACTGAATCTGTATATATGTTTGTACGCATTTATTACTCTATTTCCTTGCTCTATAAATTGTTCATTCACTTTTCACAGAAGGTTATGCCTAAGGAAAAAAACACATGCACCACAGTGAAATCGGGAGAACATTCCTGAACAATGTGACTGAATCTGTATGTATGTACATATGTTTGTATGTATTTATTACTCTATTTATTTATTTATTTTATATGTACATATTTATTCTATTTATTTTATTTTGTTAATATGTTTTGTTCTCTGTCTCCCCCTTCTAGACTGTGAGCCCACTGTTGGGTAGGGACCGTCTCTATATATTGCCAACTTGTGCTTCCCAAGCGCTTAGTACAGTGCTCTGCACACAGTAAGCGCTCAATAAATACGATTGAATGAATGAATGAATGAATGAATGAATGAATCAGTTGTGGAGGGAGGCAGCAAGAAGGTGAGATGGAACATTGGACATACACTCGTTTCATATGTGTGATGGGAGCACTAAAGGTAGCGAGTAAAGGGTGCAGAATGACGCGACACTGGTGACAAGTAAAGAGCTCATGTGATTTTAAAATCAATCAATCAATCGATCATATTTATCGAATGCTTGCTGTGTGCAGAGCACTGTACCAAATGCTTGGGGGAGTATGACAGAGTTGGTAGACATAATCCCTGCCAACAGAGAGACTGCAGTCTAGAAGGGGAGACAGGCATTAACCTAAATTATAATATTAGAGAATATTATCATATTATAATTTATAATAACATTGTGATATATTAATAATATAATATAATTAGAGAATTATAATAGAGAAGCAGCGTGGCTCAGTGGAAAGAGCACGGGCTTTGGAGTCAGAGGTCATGGGTTCAAATCCTGGCCCCGCCAATTGTCAGCTGTGTGACTTTGGGCAAGTCACTTAATTTCTCTGTGCCTCAGTTACCTCATCTGTAAAATGGGGATGAAGACTGGGAGCCCCTTGTGGGACAACCTGATCAGCCTGTAACCTCCTCAGAGCTTAGAACAGTGCTTTGCACATAGTAAGTGATTAATAAATGCCATTATTATTATTATTAAATAAATTACATATACGTAGATAAGGGCTGAGGGACCAAGGGAGGGGGTGAATAAAGGACGCAAATCCTAGTGGAAGGGCGATGCAGAACGGAGCAGGATGAGAAAAGGCAAAATTCCGGTTGATCCACAGCCACGGAATGTGCGGTCAAAACTCAGAACGGCACAATCTGGTAGCCAAAATGGCATAAAACCATAATTAGAACAATCACAGTAGTAGAAAGCCTTTTAGACTGTGAGCCCACTGTTGGGTAGGGACTGTCTCTATATGTTGCCAACTTGTACTTCCCAAGCGCTTAGTACAGTGCTCTGCACACAGTAAGCGCTCAATAAATACTATTGATTGACTGATTGATTGATTGATTTAGTCGTTGTCATAAAGAGAAGCAGTGTGGCTTAGTGGAAAGAGCCCGGGCTTGGGCGTCAGAGGACGTGGGTTCCCATCCTGGCTCTGCCACTTGTCTGCTGTGTGACTTTGGGCAAGCCACTTAACTTCTCTGGGCCTCAGTTCCCTCATCTGTAAAACAGGGATTAAGACTGTGAGCCCCACGTGGGACAACCTGACTACCTTGCATCTACTCCAGTGTTAGAACAGTGCCTGGCACATAGTAAGTGCTTAACAAATATTATTATTATTATTGTTGTGCTTTTTCTGGGAATTGCATATCAAGAAAAATACAAAATACCAACAGGAAAGCAATTACGACATCTGAGTTGAAAGGCACGGTAATCATCACCCATCCCACTGATTTCAATTTTTTTCTCTTTCATATCGTCCTTATTATCACCAGATCTACAAAAATAAAACCGACCGATAAAAAACTTGAAACGTACGTTGCAAAACTATGGTTTCGCTGGAGGCTTATGACATGATCAAAAATGCTTTAACAATGAAAAAGAATCGGCAAAGTTATACGGTTTGGGGTTCATTTGGCTCCTTTTCATATTTTTAGGAATACAACTATGTAGCATTTAAAAACAGAGGATGCCTGACTCCCAAAATGTCAAACACGGCAGCCGAACTGCACTAGATGGCGCAAAAAGAATAATTTATTTTCACCCTGCTGAGGCCATTCCTGTCTCCTGGAATGTAGCGACTGGAATTACACATGATCAGGAGACATAACTTATATATCAAGATGAACAAGAACTTAACTATTCATTTCTGTTCGGAATGATTTCACCCATAAAATTGAGCGTTATTACAGAATTCGAACACCACCTTAGTATGGATGCTTTTTATTACATAATTCGAACACCACCTTAGTTACTATGGATGCTCTTATTAATCAATCAATCAATCAATCGTATTTATTGAGCACTTACTGTGTGCAGAGCACTGTACTAAGCGCTTGGGAACTACAAGTTGGCAACGTATAGAGACGGTCCCTACCCAACAGCGGGCTCACAGTCTAAAAGGGGGAGACGGAGAACAAAACCAAACATACTAACAAAATAAAATAAATAAAATAGATATGTACTAGTAAAAAAAAAATAAATAGAGTAATAAATCTGTAGAAACATATATACATATATACAGGTGCTGTGGGGAAGGGAAGGAGGTAAGATGGGGGATGGAGAGGGGGACGAGGGGGAGGGGAAGTATTGAAAGTGTATCATCAATCAATAAATGGTATTTATTGAGTGCTTACTGTGTGCAGAGTACTGTACTGAACACTTCTCTATATATGTACATGTTTATAATTCTATTTATTTATATTAATGATGTGTTTATATCTGTGATTCTATTTATTTATATTGATGCTACTGATGCCTGTTTACTTGTCTTGATGCCTGTCTTCCCCCTTTTAGACTGTGAGCCCGTTGTGGGCAGGGATTGTCTCTATTTGTTGCTGAATTGTATTTTTCAAGTGCTTAAGGCCATACTGAGAGCTCACTTCCTCCGGGAGGCCTTCCCAGACTGAGCCCCCTCCTTCCCCTGTCCATCCCCCCTGCCTTACCTCCTTTCCTTCCCCACAGCACCTGTATATATGTATATATGATTGTACGTATTTATTACTCTATTTATTTATTTTACTTGTACATATCTATTCTATTTATTTTATTTTGTTAATATGTTTGGTTTTGTTCTCTGTCTCCCCCTTCTAGACTGTGTTGGGTAGGGACCATCTCTATATGCTGCCAACTTGTACTTCCCAAGCGCTTAGTACAGTGCTCTGCACAGAGTAAGCACTCAATAAATACGACTGATTGATTGATTAATACAGTGCACTGTAAGTGCTCAATAAATGCGACTGAATGAATGAATGAATGAATGAACATTTGAGAGAGTACAGTATTTAAAGAATTGTGTTATCCACTAAAACAGGGTCAATGTTAGGAATAACCCAAAATGACTCTTTCTAGATTATATGCGCTGAGTCCCAAAATATGGAAGGGATACTACTTTCAGAAGTGAACATATATTTGCATGAGTTTAACAACAGGAAAGAAAATGCTATACAAGTACTGATCTCTGAAATACACTCAGATATCACTGAACTATTAACCTATCTCACCTAGGGAATAACTACAATTTCTTTTTTAAGTTTGGTTTAAATTTCTATCCCAGTTCTGTTACAGCCAGACACACGGATTAACGATTGACTCACAATCAAATTTCAGCAGAAATGCTTAATTAAGAGCAAAGGATGCTTTTTTTCAAATGGCATTTGTTAACTGCCTGCTATGTGTCATGCACTGCTCTAAGCGCTGGATAGATGCAAATCAATCAATTACTTCAATCATTACTATTTATTGAGCATATACAGGATGATTATTTTAAAGACATTATAATTAATATCAGTAGCCCCAAATCACCTCTACAAGAGGTGCAGCAATATGCCCTCAATACAAACTATAGGGCAGGGATTGTCTCTCTTTATTGCTGAGTTGTACTTTCCACGTGCTTAGTAATAATAAGAACAATAATAATGATGGCATTTATTAAGCACTTACTATGTGCAAAGCACTGTTCTAAGTGCTGGGGAGTTTACAAGGTGATCAGGTTGTCCCACGGGGGGGGGGGGGCTCACAGTCTTAATCCCCATTTTACAGATGAGGGAACTGAGGCCCAATGAAGTGACTTGACCAAAGTCACACAGCTGACAAGTGGTGGAGTCAGGATTCGAACCCATGACCTCTGACTCCAAAGCCCGGGCTCTTTCCACTGAGCCATGCTGCTTCCCCGCTCTACACATAGTAAGCGCTCAATAAATACGATTGACTGATTGAGTGAATGAATATTCTATAGCATATAAACAGTAAAATATAAAATGTTCAAAATATACTGCTGGTTGATAAACTGGAGAGATGCCACAGCGTTCCTCTACATGCATCCCATTTTCGTATTTCTAAACTGATTTCAATGAATCACTAGGCAAATCAATCAATCAATCAATCGTATTTATTGAGCGCTTACTGTGTGCAGAGCACTGTACTAAGCGCTTGGGAAGTACAAGGTGGCCACATATAGAGACAGTCCCTACCCAACAGTGGGCTCACAGTCTAAAAGGGAGAGACAGAGAATAAGACAATGGAATTACATTTCTGTTCTGATGGCGCGGTGGCAGTCAGACATCCTTCCTTTCAGCTATTATTACTGATTTCTTTATCACCCTGCCTTGGTTAATCGGTGCTTACTGTGTGCAGAGCACTGTATTAAGCGCTTAAGGAGAGTACAGAGACTCTAACAGAGTTCAGAGACATGCTCCCTGTCCACGGTGAGCATACTTAGAGCCTAGAGGGTTCTACAAATTCTCTTTCTCCCTCTCCAATCATCCACTTCTGCCTCCTACCCACCTACGACGGCCCGCTCTGGATCCAAATTTTCAACCTAGCCTGATCTGCATTCATTCATTCAATCGTATTTATTGAGCGCTTACTGTGTGCAGAGCACTGGACTACTGGGCCCAGCCTGCATTGAAAGAATGACAGCTCGTTTGTTGGCACCGAGGGAGCTGGGTATGTTTGAACATCCAGAGGGATTCTGGTCTCCTGAGCAACAGATTTAAGGCAATCAGCCTGATTCTGATCCTTTCCTCTCCATCCCAATTACTACCATGTTGATCCAAGCACTTACCCTATCCTGCCTTAATTACTGTATCAGCCTCCTTGCTCACTTCCCTGGCTCCTGCGTCTCCCCAACTGCAATCCATCTTTCATTCTGTTGCCCGGATCATTTTTTCTAGAGAAACATTCAGTCCACATTTCCCCACTCCTCAAGGACCTCCAGTGGTTGCCCAGCCACCTCCGCATCAAACAGAAACTTTTTCCCATTAGCTTTAAGGCACTCAATCAGCATGCCTCCTCCTTGCTGAATTCCTACTACAAACTTTTACTCGCTCTTCGCTCCTCTAATAATACTAACAATAATAATGATGGCATTTGTTAAGCGCTTACTATGTGCAAAGCACTGTTCTAAGCACTGGGGAGGTACAAGGTGATCAGGTTGTCCCACGCGGGGGTCACAGTCTTAATCCTCATTTTACAGACGAGGTAACTGAGGCCCAGAGAAGTCAAGTGACTTGCCCAAAGTCACACAGCTGACAAGTGGCGGAGCCTGGATTTGAACCCATGAAGTCTGACTCCAAAGCCCGGGCTCTTTCCACTGAGCCACGCTGCTTCTCCTGATGCCAATCTCCTCGAGATCCACTTGACCTGATTGACCAGGATAGGATCTAAGGAAACTTTTTTTCCAATACAAAATTCAATATTTGTTTCATACCTGATATTAATAATAATAATGTTGGTATTTGTTAAGCGCTTACTATGTGTCAAGCACTGTTCTAAGCGCTGGGGGGGATACAAGGTAATCAAGGTTGTCCCACATGGGGCTCACAGTCTTAATCCCCATTTTACAGGTGAGGGAACTGAGACACAGAGAAGTTGCCCAGAGAAGTTAAGTGACTTGCTCAAAGTCACACAGCTGATAGGCGGCGGGGCAGGGATTAGAACCCATGACCTCTGACTCCTGTATATATGTATATATGTTTGTACATACTTATTACTCTATTTATTTATTTATTTTACTTGTACATATCTGTTCTATTTATTTTATTTTGTTAGTATGTTTGGTTTCGTTCTCTGTCTCCCCCTTCTAGACGGTGAGCCCACTGCTGGGTAGGGACTGTCCCTATATGTTGCCAACTTGTACTTCCCAAGCGCTTAGTACAGTGCTCTGCACACAGTAAGCGCTCAATAAATACGATTGATTGATTGACTCCTAAGCCCATGCTCTTTCCAGTGAGCCACATTGCTTCTCAAAAAGTGATGCGTTGACCCCGAGGTGATTTGAACAGCCTTCAAGCGCTTAGTACAGTGCTCTGCACACAGTAAGTGCTCAATAAATACAACTGAATGAATGAATGAATAATCTGGAGTCAGCCTCGCTGCCGGTGAACCACGGGGCCACACATATTAATATCGGGGAGTCGTACGGGATAATACACAGCGCCCAGAATACAAATTTCTTCACGTCACATTACTAATGGGCTCACTCTAAAAGTCACAGAACGCGGGACTAATGCACATCACACGCAGTACGGCCTCTACACCAAAAAAGAATCGGCCTTAATGAAAATCTATCAGTACCTCTAAAAACCTTCACAAAATCTTCCGCTTTGCAAAATGCTACATCCAATCCCAAGCAAAATCGGATTAAATATTAAACAAACTTCCCAGGAAGCGGCAAGCACGGATACACTTTGTCAGTGCTGGGTGAAAATTAACATTCCCAGCAGAGATCTATAAGGAAAAACAGTACACTGAAAAGGGACAATGGAGGTGGGGAAGCAAAGGTGAAAACTGACAGATAAAATCAGTAACGGCAATCAGGGAGAATCTCCCCAAAGACCGTCTAAGTCCTGGTTACTGCCTACTGTATTAAGACTGCCTTTCTCATCACTTAATGCTTATTTTCATCACTTTGCTTAAAATATTGATAATCAATTAGGGCTACGTCTGTTTTGCCACAGAATCTGTGTCACAGTCTATCAGACTGTCAGGGCCAATTCAATCCTCATTCAAAGTTAATTTTTTCTTCATAAATCTGCCTTTGGAGGAGTCATTAGGCGCAGAACATAGCCTGAGGTGCAATCACCTATTCTCTTTCATTAGTGGCAGGCAGAGAAGGTGAGGGAGATTATTAGAACTTTGGAATGATCACAAAGCAGCGTGCTGCCTGTCAGATCCCCCCAACATTTAATTCATCTAGCCAACTCACCAGCACTCTTTGCCAACAGTTTTAAATGGACATTATTCATGAACATCTGTGACACGCTGAATATTCTCAACGAGGGATGATGAAAACGCAATGGCCCTTTTGACTTTAAAATTAATTCTATGGTCAAAACAATTAAGAATCTAACAAACACGCTTTGTGATGTTATTTTTAGGCATCTAAGAAACCGATCAATTTACCAAAGCTAATAATTCACAGATGAACATCTATTGGAATCAACACCTAGACAGGAACGCGTTCGCTTTTCTGCCGGAAAGGAAAAACAATTCCTTGCATTGGGAAAAGTGGGATTTTGGTGCCGGTGGCATTTTTTAAGAAGGAAACCATCAGCTATTTTCAGTATGTAGTTTGTTGATACCATGCAAAATGAATGGTATTTAGAATTTAAAATGATGCCATATTGAATTATGGAGAACTGCAGCGAAGATGGACAGTCCACAATAAAGGATGGGAAGAGATTTCCCAAATCAAATATGCTTTTACGATGTTTACTTTGGTTATAAATGGTTCGGGTTCTATTTTATTGGGCAATTCTGTTGCTCTGAACGGGGCACGGAAGGACAACTGGTAGGGAGAGCTCTCAAGAATGTCAATGAGATGTACGTTACATGTGAAACGATCTAAGAAAAAGAAAAATTTTAAATAACGTTGAGATTTTATTTGGGGGGGGGAAACAAATTAATAACATTAAATTGGTGATGCTCATGTCAAAAAGTACCCCACTAAAACTCTATTCAATTTCCACTGCTTTTAGGGGCATACCACTATGAATATACTGATTTTTCTCTTCTTGGGAAATCAATAGTCCTCAACCACAAACATTTATGGAGTAAAAAAAAAATGAAAACGATTTTGTGGATGTAGATGTATCACTCATTTTAACACTTGTTCAACATCCACAAAGTGTCGATATCAGGAATAATATTCTAAAGTCAAATAGCATAATGTTGATAGTCCTGGAAATCATTAAACAAACTAGGGTTCAGTGCCACTACTGGTTTAGGAAAGGTTTCTAGCTGACACAAAGGTGGTATGGTGGGTGGGTGAGGAAAAAATAGGTTAAGAGGGGAAAAATGATCACAGTAGCATTTTTCATGATATAAAAATTTTAACTTGAAAATTCCAAAAGAATGGGCTGTAAAGTCTTCCTGGGCATATTAAAATTATACCAAAATTCTTCCTATTTTGTACTCCTAATTATGGCCCTTAAGGAAATCTTTTAAATGACCAGTGTTCTAAACTGTTCTACCCTACCACCTAAATAAGGTAGGGAATCCCTCCAACCTTAAATATTTGTAGAGTCTATTTCATCAAGTCAAATCTAAGGGTCTACAGAAGGTCTCTGTTACAACCTGGACAGGAGAAGGGACAAAGACCATTTTAAAAGCACACTTTCTCAAATGTTTATTTTAATTTCTGAAGAAAAAAAAAAAAAGAAATCCAAGGAGAATAACTACGTTGAAGCAAGCTGTACAAAGGAAATAGGATTTATAAACCTGACACAGACTTCATTACTTGGTGGTTTTCTCACCCAGGAAAGTTCTGGGCCTTTAACTGTAAGTTTTGGAAAGCCGATTGGGATTTGCAAAGTAATCGATCAATAAAATCAATGGTATTTATTGCGTGCTTACTATGTGTAGAGCACTGTTCTAAGCACTTGTATAATACAACAAAATTAGCAGAGGCGTTCCCTGTCATTAATTCATTCATTCAATCGTATTTATTGAGTGATTACTGTGTGCAGAGCACTGTACTAAGCACTTGGGAAGTACAAGTTGGCAACATATAGAGACGGTCCCTACCCAACAACGGGCTCAAAGTCTAGAAGGGGGAGACAGGCAGCAAAACAAAACATGTAGACATGCCCACAGTGAGCTTACAGTCTAGCTTACATTCACAACAACTTGTGATTTGTGAAATTACGCTACCCCTTGTCATTTTTTCAATAGTATTTTGTTTATGCACTTACTATGTGCCAGGCACTGCATTAAGCACTGGGTAGATTCAAGAGAATCAGGCTGGACACAGTTCATGACAATCAATCATTCAACGAATGAATAGTGAGTGTTTACTATGTGCAGAGTACTGTACTAAGCGCCTGGGAGAATACAATATAACAGAGATGGTAAACATGTTTCCTGCCCACAGACTTACAACCATGAGTTGGGGGACAGATTAATAGAAATGAATTATGGCTACATACCTAAGTGCTGTGGGAGGGGTGAGTAATGGGTGCAAATCCAAATGCATGGGTGATGCAGAAGGGAGAGGAAGCAGGGGAAGTGAGGGATTAGTCAGAGAGGGTTTTTAATAATGCTTTGAAGGAGTGGAGGGTGATGGATTCATGCATTCATTCAATTGTATTTATTGAGTGCTTACTGTGTGGAGAGCACTGTATTAAGCGCTAGGGAAGTACAAGTTGGCAACATATAGAGACGGTCCCTTCCCAACAACGGGCTCACAGTCTAGGAGACGGAGACAGAGAACAAAACAGAACATGTGGTCAGGTGTCAAGTCATCAGAATAAATAGAAGTAAAGCTAGATGCACATCATTGACAAAATAAATAGAAAAGTAAATATGTACAAGTAAAATGAGTAGAGTAATAAATCTGTACAAACATATATACAGGTGCTGTGTGGAGGGGAAGGAGGTAGGGTGGGGGGGGATGGGGAGGGGAAGAGGAAAAAGGGGGCTCAGTCTGGGAAGGCCTCCTGGAGGAGGTGAGCTCTCAGTAGGGCTTTGAAGGGAGGAAGAGAGCTAGCTTGGCGGATGTGCGGAGGGAGGGCATTCCGGGCCAGGGGAAGGACGTGGGCCGGCGGTTGACGGCGGGCGGGTGAGAACGAGGCACGGTGAGGAGGTTAGCAGCAGAGGAGCAGAGGGTGCAGGCTGGGCTGGAGAAGGACAGAAGGGAGGTGAGGTAGAAGGGGGCGAGGTGATGGACAGCCTTGAAGCCCAGGGTGAGGAGTTTTTGCTTGATGCGTAGGCTGACTGGTAGCCACTGGAGATTTTTGAGGAGGAGCTGGATATGTCAGATATGAAGTGGGAGGGAGTTCCAGGCCAGAGCAAGAAGCGGGCCAAGGGTCCTTGGCGACACAGATGAGATTGAGGTACAGTGAGCAGGTTGGCAGTAGAGGAGGGAAATGAGCATGCTGGGTTTGGGGAGGAAATCATCAAGGTAAGATAGGAAGGGGTAAGGGATCGATTGCTTTAAAGTTAGTGGTAAGGCGTGTCTCTTTGATGTGGAGGCGGATGGGCAGTCCCTGGAGGTTTTTGAGGCTTGAGATGTGCCTTCAATAAGGTTTTGAAGGGGGGGATGCCCCAGAGGAGTAGCACTGAATCCCCATCTCACAGATGAGGAAACTGAGGCACAGAGAAGTTAAGTGACTTATTCAAGTCGTATAGCAGACAAGGGGAAGAGCTGGGATTAGAAAGCAGACAACTCTTTTCTCTTGACGCACCAATTGCCTTCTCCACTGAACATAATTCCCTCTTTCCCCCTGCCCTTCCACAAATGTCATACAACAAACCTGGGCCCCTAGACCACCTCCTCAGTATACTTTCCTTGTTCCTGTGCATATTCCCCGTACCACAAGAGTCTAATAGTCTAAGGGAAAGGGAGATCAGGTATTTAACTCATGTTTTTATAATAAGGAGGAGAATGAGGCACGGAGAAATGAAGAGACATGCCCAATGCCACACAGCAGGCAGGTGGTAGAGCCACGATTAGAACCCAGGTCTCCTGACCCCCAGTCCTGCAATCAATCAATCAATCGCATTTATTGAGCGCTTACTGTGTGCAGAGCACTGTACTAAGCGCTTGGGAAATACAAGTTGGCAACATATAGAGACAGTCCCTACCCAACAGTGGGCTCACAGTCTAGAAAGGGGAGACAGAGAACCAAACCAAACATATTAACAAAATAAAATAAATAGAATAGATATGTACAAGTAAAATAAATAGAGTAATAAATATGTACAAACATATATACATATATACAGGTGCTGTGCAGAAGGGAAGGAGGTAAGATGGGGGGGATGGAGAGGGGGATGAGGGGGAGAGGAAGGAAGGGGCTCAGTGTGGGAAGGCCTCCTGGAGGAGGTGAGCTCTCAGTAGGGCCTTGAAGGGAGGAAGAGAGCTAGCTTGGCGGATGTGCGGAGGGAGGGCATTCCAGGCCCGGGGGAGGACATGGGCCGGGGGTAGACGGCGGGACAGGTGAGAACAAGGCACAGTGAGGAGGTTAGCGGCAGCAGAGGAGGGAGTGTGCGGGCTGGGCTGGAGAAGAAGGGAGGTGAGGTAGGAGGGGGCGAGGTGATGGAGAGCTTTGAAGCTGAGTGAGGAGCTTTTGCTTCATCTGAAGGTTGATAGGCAACCACTGGAGATTTTTGAGGAAGGGAGTGACATGCCCAGAGCATTTCTGTAGCATTATCATCATTAATAGAATTTATTGAACACCTACTGTGTGCAAAGCGCTGTAATATATCTTTAGGAGCAGATTAAAAGAGTTACAATAATAATAATGATGATGGTATTTATAAAGCGCTTACTACGTGCAAAGCACTGTTCTAAGAGCTGGGGAGGTTACAAGGTGATCAGATTGTCCCACAGGGGGCTCACAGTCTTAATCCCCATTTTACAGATGAGGTAACTGAGGCACAGAGAAGTCCAGCGCTTAGAACAGTGCTTTGCACATAGTAAATGCTTAATAAATGCCATCATTATTATTATTATTATTATTATTAAGTGACCAACTTGTACTTCCCAAGAGCTTAGTACAGTGCTCGGCACACAGTAAGCGCTCAATAAATACATTGATGATGATGATTGATGATGAAGTGACTTACCCAAAGTCACACGGCTGACAACTGGTGGAGCTGGGATTTGAACCCCTGACCTCTGACTCCAAAGCCCATGCTCTTCCCACTGAGTCACGCTGCTTTTCTTTACAAGACATGATCTCAGTCCTCAAGGGGCTTACCATCTAGCATAAATGATAGATGTTTAAATAAAGACGGGGGGAGTTATAAGGTGTATGAGGCATGAGCAGAAATGCTTAGGGGCTGAAGTGATTTAAGGACTATGGTGGTAGCGGAGGATATAAGGGAAGATTAGAGAATACTGGGGAAGGCCTCTGCTCTGCACACAGTAAGCGCTCAATAAATACAATTGAATGAATGACCTCAAGAAGGCTTTGCAAATGGGGAGAGCTACGACCTATTCGGTAAGAAGAGTGGGGAGAGAAGGTAGACAGCGGGGCAGGGGATGAGGAACAGCTCCAAACTACCCTCCCTTGATGACCAAACAGACATTCTCAACACCAGCCTCTCTCTCACCCTCACCCTTTCTCTCTCTCCTAATTCATTCATTCATTCAATCGCATTTATTGAGCACTTACTGTGTGCAGAGCACTGTACTAAGCGCTTGGGAAGTACAAGTTAATCTCAACTCACTCGCTCCCCTATCCCTTCATGGATCTCATACCTCTAACCCACAGCCCTGGATCACCAGCACGGTCTGCGTCCTTCGCTCTTGTGCTCAAGCTGCAGAGCGCTACTGGCGGAAATCTAAACATCAGGCCGACTTTGTCCACTTCAAATTTATCCTTGCATGCTTTAGCTCTGTCCGGCAAAATTATTTCTCCACCCTCATTGACACCCATGCCCATCGTCCTCGCCAGTTGTTTCAGACATTTAACTCCTTCCTGAAGCCCCCTGACCCCCCGCCTGCCCCGTTCCTTGTCCCCGGTGACTTGGCCGCCTACGCCATTAAGAAAATTGATACCATCAGGTGTGAATTCCATAAAATCACCCTTGCCCCTCCTCAGTCCCTCTCCCGTCCAGACCCCTCTTCAACTCTCCCATCCTTCCCAGCAGTATCTCCAGAGGAAATCTCCTGCCTCCTCTCAAAAGCCACCCCCTCCACCTGCACATCTGACCCCATTACTTTGTAAAACTCTTGCCCCCTTCTTTCTTCCCTCCCTAATAGCCATCTTCAACTGTTCACTCTACAATGGCTTCTTCCCCACTGCTTTCAAACATTCCCATGACGAGACCAGTGGTAGGTTGAGAGAAGAACAAGGCACAGTGAATTTATCATCTTGAAAGGAATGAAAATAGAGCGCTGGGGCCTACTGAGACAGAAGAGTGGATAAGTAGGATGGAGACAGTTGGAAGAGGTGAGTTTCTACTTGATGCAGAGAGAAATGGACAACTATTGATGGTTTTCGCAGAGCCGGTATGGGTGTGCAGTACAATGTTTTAGAAATTGAATTGGGCAGCAGAGCGAAGTATGGCTTGGATAGGGGAAAGTCTGGGGGCTGGGTTCAGGGAAGAGGTCGACACGGTGGTCAATCTGCTGCCTGATGGTCATTTGGATGAAGAGAAAGGGAACAGATTCTGAAAGGATGCGGAGGAAAGACCGCCAATTTTTAGCCACAGATAATCAATCAATCAATCATTCGATCAATGGCTTTATTCAGTGCTTACTATGTGCAGAGCACTGTACTAAGCGCTTGGGAGTACAACACAACAGAATTGACAGACACGTTTGCAGCCCATAACAAGCTTATGGACTGTTAACCTCCACTAGTTGTCCATTCCTCTCTGCATCAAGTAGAAACTCTTGATCACTGGCCTAATCAACTGTCTCCTTTCTATTTATCCACTCCTCTTTCCCAGTAGGCTCCAGCTTGCTATATTCATTCGTTTTCACGGTAACTTATGTCCCTAGACCAGAACGAGCATACAGTCTAGAGGAGAAGTCAGACATTAATATAAATGAATAATCTATAGTATAGAATTCAAAGCTATGTACATAAGTGTTGTGGGGTACTAGATGTGCGGGTTTAAAGAGAAGGAGGAGTCAAGCAGTATAATGGCAAGCTTCTTAAGCTTCAATAGCAAAACCTCTTGCCACGCTAACACCTAACCAACACAAACACTCTTTTTTTAGCAAGAGCTATGCCTTCACACTTGTGTTCCTTCAACGGTTATGTTTCCTAACAAACACTTCACCTTCTTCCCAAAGAGGCTTGGGAGCCAGAGGATGTGGGTTCTAATCCCAGCTCCGCCACTTGAGCTCTGCTGTGTGACCTGGGGTGAACCAACTTCACTTTTCTGTGCCTCAGTTACCTCATCTGTAAATTGGGGATTAAGACTTTGAGCCCCATGTGGGACAACCCGAGTACTTTGTATCTACCCCCGCGCTTAGAACAGTGCTTGGCACATATTATGCGTTTAACAAATACCATAATTATCTCAGAAGCAGATCACTCAACTCCTTCAAAAAGCTATCCTTTCTACCAGTGTTTGCCTCCTCTTCTACCTGGAAACAGCCCTGGTTGCCATTCACAGTTCTCAATGCTATCTTCAACCTCTCCTCTTCTCTGCTCCCTTTCCCTGCCTTTATACTGGCCCGAGTCTATTGTACACTGAAAAAAACCCCTCACTAGCCCTATGTGACCTTCAGCTCCCTCCTTTTCTGGTCCAAAGATAGTGAACTGAAGTCATCTGTGTTTTCCAATTTGGACCTTCCAATTGTTCCTAAACCCACTAAAATATGGATTTTGCCCACTAAACTACTCTCTGGAGTAGCTCTTTAATATGAACATATTAAGAAGCACCTAAGAAACAGCGTGGCTCAGTGGAACGAGCCCGGGCTTGGGAGTCAGAGGTCATGGGTTCTAATCCCACCTCTGCCACTTGTCGGCTGTGTAACCTTGGGCAAGTCACTTAACTTCTCTGGGCCTCAGTTATGTCATCTGTAAAATGGGAATGAAGACTGTGAGCCCTACGTGGGACAATATGATTACCTTGTATCTACCCCACTGCTTAGAACAACCAATCAATCAATCAATCAATCGTATTTATTGAGCGCTTACTGTGTGCAGAGCACTGTACTAAGCACTTGGGAAGTACAAGTTGGCAACATATAGAGACAGTCCCTACCCAACAGTGGGCTCACAGTCTAGAAGGGGAAAACAGTGCTTGGCACATAGTAAGCGCTTAATAAATACCAACATTATTATTATTATTATTAACCAACCACTAGGAAGTCTGGGGATGCTTCTTTTAATGGTATTTGTTAAGTGCTTATTGTGTCCCAGACACTATTCTAAGCGCTGGGCTAGATACATGCTAATTAGGTTGGAGACAGTCCCTGTCCCATATGGGGTTCACAGTCTTAATCCCCATTTTACAGATGATGTAACTGAGGTATAGAGAAGTGAAGTGAGGTGACCTAGGGCACCCAGCAGACAAACAGTGGGCCGGGATTAGAATCCAGTTCCTCCAGACTCCTGGGGCCGTGATCTATCCACTCGGCCAGGCTGCTTCTTGGTCTTCCCAGCACTCTCTTCATCACTTTTCCCAGTGTTCCTGGTCTGGGAAGGTAGCAAAGACATGAGAGAATGCTGGGAAATATCCAGGATGGCTCCGAGATTCCCAGGGCCCCTTTTTTGCTTTTGCAATAATGTGTTGGAGGGTCTTTGTTCCCCAAACCTGCATAATAACTGAAATTAGTGAACCCTCAAGAATACTTGAGGAATTTCAATTGCTCATCCATGTGCATTTATTTATAATATGTATTGTTAGAGTTTTAAAGAAAACATGAGCGGGAAAGGAAGAAGACATGCTATGCATCCTTAAGTTCCGATCTGTACAACGTGAGGCCAAATGGTAAAAATTACATTCTGCACCTGAATCTGAAGAAGCAAAATTGTGTGTTTTAGTCAGCCACAGGCAAATAACTGCCACACTGGTAAATTCAGCCCGATCCTTGATTTATTTTTTTTTCCATTATTGACCATTACCTGTTTTTTTATTCCCTCAGTCCTACTCTAAAATGGGTCTTCACTGCATGATTTGACTAGATCACTGTTGTTTTGACAACACAAACATCTCTGGGCTTTCCATGGAGTCCAAAGAAAGACCCTGTGCCCAGGACTGTGTGCATGGCACCCAAACGGGTGAGAACTGCAGCATGTTTTCCTAAATGCAAGGTTTGGCACAAACACAACCCTCGCATTACAGAACTGGGTGTATTCTGCATATGTGGGCATTTTGCGTGCCACTGGTTTCTCTGCTGGAAGGGTTAAAGCATGCCCATTTTAGCAGAGTTGGTTATAAATTCCGTGGGGTCTCTGCATTTCACATCAATGCCATTTTGTGGAAGGAAAGCTTTTTTTAAAAATTTAAAGGGACACCCCAGCAGCTTCGGTAATTTGATCCAGTTCAAACTGCATATTGCTAATTATGTACACTAATTTGGTGGCATCGTTGTTGAAAAATTAAAATATATTTTGAATCACAGCAGATGTACTAAAATAACAGCTGAAGTTTCGATTAGCGGTTTCTAACGATTCAATCTGACAGCTTGTCAGCAAACTAGAAATTCTGTGCTAAGAAAACACTTAAGATGTGTTTTTCATATACTCTTTAAAAAAATGTTCAACTGAGTAGGCGACAGCTTTTATGTCACATAACCAAGCAGAAAATGGCCAAACATTTAGAAATAGAAACAAAACAAGAAGATTTTTTAAAAATTTGAATCACTGAAAAACATCTAGGCTTTTCCGCACTGCATGGCACCTACCTAGCAGTGTTAGTTTACATTCCATCAGATATTTCATACCACAAATTAAAAATATGACTACAAAACTTCAACGGGTATCAATCCTATTGAATACCCAAAACTGCAGAGATGAGAATTCTATGTATTACCAGTTATACAAGCTTTGAAAGATAGAGAAAATAAATCAGAGATGGTTCATTCATTCAATTGTATTTATTGAGCGCTTACTGTGTGCAGAGCACTGTACTAAGCGCTCGGGAAATACAAGTTGGCAACATATAGAGACAGTCCCTACCCAACAACGGGCTCACAGTCTAGAAGGGGGAGACAGACAACAAAACAAAACATATTAACAAAATAAAGTAAAAGAATAAATATGTACAAGTAAAATAAATAGAGTAATAAATCTGTACAAACATATATACAGGGGCTGTGGGGAGGGGAAGGAGGTAAGGTGGGGGGATTGGGAGGGGGAGAGGAAGAAGGGGGCTCAGTCTGGGAAGGCCTCCTGGAGGAGGTGAGCTCATAATAATAATAATGATGGCATTTATTCATTTACTCAATCGTATTTATTGAGCGCTTACTGTGTGCAGAGCACTGTGGTTCATTCATTCAGTCGTATTTATTGACCGCTTACTGTGTGCAGAGCACTGTACTAAGCGCTTGGGAAGTACAAGTCGGCAACATATAGAGACGGCCCCTATATAACAGGCTCACAGTCTAGAAGACAACACAGACAACAGAACAAAACATGTAGAGAGGTGTCACAATCGTCAGAACAAATAGAATTAAATGGTTGTTTCTAATTGAATTAGATGGTTGTTTCTGGAAGAAATGGCCAAAACGTTCTCTTTCTTGTCATTTCAAGAACATCAACAGCTGAGATTTGTCTCCTAAGCTGTAGAATCAGCATCATTTTTGAACCTTCTCCTAATCTTGAAGTGACAATAATAATAATTATTATCTCCAAGATCCAGAGTGACAATGATAATTATTATTATCTCCAAGATCCACCCTTTAACAGTCTGGAAGCGGGGAAGAAGGGACAATTGTAAAAGTCTGGGAGAAGGATTAAGTTCTCCACACCCATTTCCTATGCTTGATACCCTCCAATCTGGCTTCCATCTCCTTCAATCCATGAAAACTTCCCCCTTAAAGTTCACCAATGACCTCCTTATTGCCCAATTCAATCTTCTACTGTATCCTAATCCTCCTAGACTACTCAGCTGCATTCAACAGTGTGGACAACCTCCTTCTCCTGGAAACATTATCCTTGGCTTCACTGACACTACCTTCTCCTGGTTCTCCTCCTATCTCTCTGGCCTCTCATTCTCAGCCTCTTTCGCAGGCTCTTCCTCTGCCTCCCACCTCCTAACTGTGTGAGTCCCTCAAGGTTCACTTCTGAGTCCCCTGTTATTCTCCATTTACATCCACTCCCTTGAAGAACTCATTTTTAATTTGTTAATATGTTTTGTTTTGTTCTCTGTCCCCCACCCCCTTCTAGACTGTGAGCCCACTATTGGGTAGGGACCGTCTCTATATGTTGCCAACTTGTACTTCCCAAGCGCTTAGTCCAGTGCTCTGCACACAGTAAGCGCTCAATAAATACGATTGAATGAATGAATGAATTTGCTCTTATGGCTTCAACTATCATCTCTATGCAGATGATTCCCTATCTACCTCTCCAGTCCTGATCTTTCTCCTTCTCTGCAGTTTCACATTTTCTCCTGACTTCAGCACTTCTCTACTTGGCTATCCCCCGGATGCCTCAGACTTCACAGAACGCCTCATTTTCCCACCGAAACCCTGTCTTCCCTCTGACTTTCCATCACTGTAGGCAGCAAGACCATCCTGTCTCACAAGCCCTTCATTCAATCGTATTTATCGAGTGCTTACTGTGTGTGAAGCACTGTATTAGCACTTGGGAGAGTACACTCTAACAACAGACAGACACATTCCTGCCCACAACGAGCTCACAGTCTATCAATCAATCAATCAATCGTATTTATTGAGCGCTTACTGTGTGCACAGCACTGTACTAAGCGCTTGGGAAGTACAAGTTGGCAACATATAGAGACAGTCCCTACCCAACAGTGGGCTCACAGTCTAAAGGGGGAGATAGACATAATATACCTAAATAGATAAGCCAATAAATTAATAAGCCCTTAACCCTGGCACTATCCTCAACTCATCTCTCTCATTCAATTCACATATTCAATGTCACCAAATCATGTACATTCTACCTTCATAACATCACTAAAATTTGCCCTTTCCTCTGCATCCAAACTGCTAATACACTAAGTCAAACACCTACCCTATTCTGCCTTGATTACTGCATCAGCCTCTTTGCTGACCTCATCCCCTGTCCCTTCCCATTCCAGTCCCTTCTTCATTGCACTCACCGGATCATTTTTCTATAAAATTGTTCAGTCCACGTTTCCCCACTCTTCAAGAACCTCCACCTCTCTTCAAGAACCTGCAGTGGCTGCTCATCCAATTGCACATTCATTCATTCCACCAATCATATTTATTGAGCGCTTACTTTGCACAGAGCACTGTACTAAGCCCTTGGAGAGTACAATTTGGCAACAAATAGAGGCAATCCCTGCCTGACGGGCTCACAGTCTAGAAGCGGGGAGACACCAAAACACAACAAAACAAGTGGTCAGGCATCAATTGCATCAATGTAAATAAATAGAATTATAGATATTTACACATCATTAATAAAATAAATGGAATAATAAATATGTACATATATACACAAGTGCTGTGGGGCAGGGAGGGGGGTAGAGCAGAGCATGTCAAACAGAAACTCCTTATCGTTGTTTTTAAAGCATTTTATCACGCTGCCCTCTTCTTTCTTATTTCACTGATTTCCTATTATAACGCACCCAGGACACTCTGCTCCTCTAAGCCAACCTACTCAACTACATGTCAATCTCGCCTAACTCGCTGCCGGCTCTTTATCATCATCATTATCATCATCAATCGTATTTATTGAGCACTTACTGTGTGCAGAGCACTGTACTAAGCGCTTTATCCACATCCTCCCTCTGACCTGTAACTCCCTCCCCTTCCATAAACAACAGACCACCACTCTCCCCACCTTCAAAGGCTTATTAGTCATTACGGTATTTGTTGAGCGCTTTCTAAATGCAGGTACTGTACTAAGCGCTGGGGTGGATACAAGCAAATCGGGTTGGAAAGAGTCCCTGTCCCAAGTGGGGCTCACAGTCTCAACCCCCATTTTACAGACGAGGTAACTGAGGCCTAGAGAAGTGAAGTGACTTGCCCGAGGTCACACAGCTGATGAGTGGCAGAGCCGGGATTAGAACCCATGACCTCCTGACTCCCAGGGCTGGGCTAAATCCATTTTGCCATGCTGCTTCTCAAAATCAAATTGAAATCGCATATCCTCTGTGGAGTCAGAGGTGATGGGTTCAAATCCCGGCTCCGCCACCAATTGTCAGCTGTGTGACTTTGGGCAAGTCACTTAATTTCTCTGGGCCTCAGTTACCTCATCTGTAAAATGGGGATTAAGATTGTGAGCCCCCCCGGGAACAACCTGATGACATTGTAACCTCCCCAGTGCGTAGAACAGTGCTTTGCACATAGTAAGCGCTTAATAAATGTCATTATTATTATTATCCTCTATGATGCCTTCCCTGATTAAGCCCTTATTTCCCTTACTCCCTCTCCCTTCCATGTCTCCTATGCACTTGGATCTGTGACCTTTGAGCACTTGATAGTCACAATCATAATAATAATAATGGATCCACCCAAATTCCTGCTTTTCTCTGTGTGTTGTGCTTTTGTTTGTTTTGTTTTTGTCGTCTGTCTCCCTCTTCTAGACTGTGAGCCCGCTGTTGGGTAGGGACCGTCTCTATATGTTGCCAACTTGTACTTCCCAAGTGCTTAGTACAGTGCTCTGCACACAGTAAGCGCTCAGTAAATACGATTGAATGAATGAATAATGATGGTATTTGTTAAGCACTTACTATGTGCAAAGCACTGTTCTAAGCACTGGGGAGGGGATACAATGTGACCAGGTTGTCCCACGTGGGGCTCACAATCTTAATCCCCATTTTACAGATGAGGTAACTGAGGCACAGAGAAGTTAAGTGACTTGCCCAAAGTCACAGAGCTGATAAGTGGCGGAGCCAAGATTAGAACTCATGACCTCCCAAGCCTGTGCTCTTTCCACTGAGCCACGCTGCTTCTCTAATATGAGAGAAGCTGCGTGGCTCAGTGGAAAGAGCACGGGCTTTGGAGTCAGAGGTTGTGGGTTCAAATCCCACTCAGCCACATGTCTGCTGTGTGACCTTGAACAAGTCACTTAACTTCTCAGAGCCTCAGTTACCTCATCTGTAAAATGGAGATGATGACTGTGAGCCTGGCGTGGGACAACCTGATCACCTTGTATCCCCCCAGCCTTAGAACAGTGCTTTGCACATAGTAAGCACTTCACAAATGCCTTATTATATTATATTCATCCCAGCCTCAGCCCCACAGCACTTATGCATATACTGTAATTTATTTATCTTAACATCTGTCTCCCCCTCTCGACTGTAAGCTCCTTGAGGGCAGGGAATGTGTCTACCACCTGTTAAACTATACTCTCTCAAGGGCTTAACACAATCTGAGCACTCAGAAAGCACTCAATAAATGCCACTGTTTGATGGATTGACTTGCCCAAGGTCATCCAGAAGGCAAGTGGCAGAACTGGGGTTAGAATCCAAGTCTCCTTCCACTAGGTCACCCTGCTGTGCAGAGATTCAGTGGAACTTTCAAATCACAATAAAACAATATCTAATTACGTCTCAGCATTAGGAATAGTGGAGCCCGATTTAACCAGTCCCCAATGCTTTCCTTAGTAATAAATTTAGGCTTTCAGGAGGAGAATCAATTGTTTTAGATCACAAAGTGACCACTGAATGCGTTGGTCACTAAATGGAACTCTAGACTTAATGCTTCTAAGAAGCCCAACTTATTATCAAGGAATAACTATAAAACCTGGGGAACATTGGGTTCAATAGGTTTCAAATCAAATGGCAAATCAACATACACCTACACGATATTTGCGTAATCTGAAGAATCTAGCAAAAATAACAGAGAAACAAACTAACTATAATAGTTTCAAAAGGCACTGAATACCCACCATAACCTTGTCATCTCGGAAGCATAAATGAAAGTATTCTCTCTAAAGATGAGGAAGAATATTCTCTTCTCTAAAATGTTTATTACAGATGATGCTATTGAATTTAAAGTTATCTGAATGAATTACATTATATAAAAAGCATCGGTATGCCAAAAGAACAAAACATTCTTAGGAAATAGCTCTTTTCCACACTCAGTATGAATGATACCTTCTGACTTAGCATTCCCATTTTAGAAATGGACCCTGCCAACAAGAACATTTTGCATGTCAGCAAGTCAGGAATTGTGACTAGGAGTAATGGAGAGAAGAGCAATGCACAAAGTTTCTGAAAGAATTAATTCAAAATGATGAGGAAAAATTAAAATAAGGAGAGCTATTTCTTAAGTGAGTCAGTCCATTAATCGTATTTATTGAGCGCTTACTAGCCCATTGTTGGGCAGGGATTGTCTCTATTTGTTGCCAAATTGTACTTTCCAAGCACTGAGTGCAGTGCTCTGCACACAATAAATGCTCAATAAATACAATTAAAAGAATGTATGTGTGCAGAGCTTGGGAGAGAAAAATATAACAATATCACAGACACATTCTCTGCCCACAGTGAGCTTACAGTCTAGAGGATGAGCTTACAGTCTTAGACTATTCTTGAGATCTTCACAAACAAATAAACAATATGAACAAACCTAGAATGAATGAAAGGCAAATAATAATCAGACTATGGGATGAAATACTTTCCATGACTTATAGCTTGACAGACACTAGACCAATGATATATTTGCAGTCTAGCTGGGTAACAGATAGAGTTTGATAATTGCAAAAATTATCAATTTTTAAGCATTACAAAGGCCAAAAAGGCGTTCTATAGATTATTTAGAAAAGAGAGGTTTCCTCAAGGAATGTACTAATAAGCTCCATTTATTCTAGTGCAGAAGAAACTTACTGTTTTTCAAGAAAATTATAGATATTAGAACATTTACAATTCATTTGGCTAACATTATCAAATACCAAATAGTAATAATAACAACGATAACAGAAGCAGTTAGCTTAGTGGCAAGACCCTGGACTTGGGAGTCAGAGATCATGGGTTCTAATCTTGGCTCCACCACTTTGTCAGCTGTGTGACTTTGGGCAAGACACTTAACTTCTCTGGGCCTCAGTTACCTCACCTGTAAAATGGGGCTGAAGACTGTGAGCCTCACGTGGGACAACCTGATTACCTTGTATCTACCCCAGCACTTAGAACAGTGCTTGGCACATAGCAAGCGTTTAACAAATACCATCGTTATTATTATTTTTAAGTCAGTCAGTCAACTGTAATTATTGAGCATTTATTGTGTGCAGAGTACATTGTACTAAGCACTTGAGAGAGTACAGCACAACAATATAGCACAAATTCCCTGCCCACAATGAGCTTATCGTCTAAAGGATGGCTTACTGATCGACAAACTCTGTACTACGTGCTGAGGCAGATTCAAGATAATCAGGTTGGGCATAGTCCCTGTCCCCTCCAGGGCTCACAGGCTAAGAGGGAGAACAAATATTGAATCTCCATTTTACTGATGAGGAAGAGTTTACTGCCTTACCCAAAGTCTCACATTACTCTGTATGTTTGTTTGTATGTTGTTGTATGTTTCTCAAATTACTCATCTTCCCTCCCAAATTACTCTTTCTATTAACTTTTCTATCTCGGCAATTAAACCCCATCCTTCCTGTTCCGGAAGCCGGCAATTTCAGTATTATCCTGAACTTCCTGCTGGCTTTCAGTTCTCGTATTCATTCTCCTGCCACATCCTGTTGGTTCTTCCAACTCAATCTCTCCCTCCATCTCCACCCAATCAATCAATCAATGGTATTGAGTGCTTGCTGTGTGCAGAGCACTGTACAAAGCACTTAGTACAGCTTCAGCTCTGGTCATAACCTGACTAGACTATTTTATCAGCTTCCTCACTGACGTCTTTGCCTCCAGGTTCTCCTTTCTCCAATTGATAGTGCGTTTTGTTCCAAGGATCATCTTCCAAAAGTATCCCTTAGCTCGCATCTCTCTGCTCCCCAAAACCCTCCATTGGCTCCCCATGTTCCTCCAAATGGAGAAAAATCATGTCATAGCCGACTTCAAGGCTCTCCACCGAATTACCCCGTATCATATATTTACTCTTTTCATCTACTACTCTCCAACTCTCTTTGTTCCTTTCAAGCTAACCTGCTAATAATAATAACAATAATGGTACTTGTTAAGTGCTTACTATGTGCCAAGCACTGTTCTAAGCACTGGGGTAGATACAAAGTAATCAGGTTGTCCAACGTGGGGCTCACAGTCTTAATCCCCATTTACAGATGAGATAGCTGAGGCACAGAGAAGTGAAGTGGTCACACAGCTTCTCGGCCAGCCCATGACACAGCCCATGGTCACACAGCTAAGTGGCAGAGCAGGGATTAGAACCCATGACCTCTGACTCCCAACCCCGGGCTCTTTTCACTAAGCCATGCTGCTTCTAACTATATAGCACTGTTGTCCCTTCCATCCCTTGGCTTTGAACTCCCTCACCTCCAAATTTGTTAGACAACAACTCTTCCCACATTTAAAGCCTTCCTGAAAGCTCACTTTCTCAAACAGGACTTCTCCGATTAATTTCCAGCATCCCAAGTCATATGAACCCATGCACCATCTCTAGCACTTTTTTATTCAAATGTATAATCAATTATCTATTTTAATTACTTTGTAAATACTTCATGTTTGTCTCTCCAATTAGCCTATAAGTTCCATGTGCTTAGTATAATGTGCACTGCACCCTTAGTGTATACTTAGTAAATAGAGAAGCAGCGTGGCTCAGTGGAAAGAGCACGGGCTTTGGAGTCAGGGGTCATGGGTTCGAATCCTCACTGTGCCATTTATCAGCTGTGTGACTTTGGGCAAGTCACTTCACTTCTCTGGGCCTCAGTTCCCTCATCTGTAAAATGGGGATTAAGACTGTGAGCCCCCCGTGGGACAACCTGATCACCTTGTAACCTCCCCAGCGTTTAGAACAGTGCTTTGCACATATTAAGGGCTTAACAAATACCATTATTATTATTATTATTATTATTATTATTATTATTATTAAATACAATTACCACTACTACTACTATTACTACTACATATATAGTATCAGGGAAAAAACCTAGAATTAACTGCCCGAGCATTCCAGGAATGCTTTTGAATATCTTTTTAGTTTTAGGAACTTAATTGTAGAGCTTTAAACTTCTCATCCTGTGATGCTCTTGGAAAACTTGCTATTTTCAGTCTCAGCTGAAAACTGTCAAAGACCCTTTGCATTTTGCCTGGTTGAAAAGGTATTCCAGAATTATTTCACGTTGTTAAAACTATTGTTCTGGCTGATATTTGGATATTCTTCAAAATAATTAAAAATCTATTTTAGATTACCACTTACTTTTAGTGCAGAGTTGGAAAGTGCAGTGCCTGGTACACAATAAGAGCTTAACAAATACCACAATTATTATTATTGTTATACATATGGGATTTTCTTGGTTGTTTTTTTTTCCCCCAAACATCTCCTCTTATATCTGGAAGCTTCTGTTAGGGTGAGGGTGTAGAATTTTTGCCCCATATTTGAGAGATACAGATTCCAGAAGTGTACAGAAGATGAAGCCTCAAAATTGAAATCTGGCAACTTCATTTTAGCATTTCGTCCTAACTTGAAGAACAGCACTAACAAAAGCCAAAAAGCCGAATTAATAATAATAATAATAATGATGATGGTATCTGTTAAGCGCTTACTACATGCCAAGCACTGTTCTAAGCGCGGGGGAGATACAAGGTCATCAGGTTGTCCCATGTGGGGCTCACAGTCTTCATCCCCATTTTACAGATGAGGAACTGAGGCCCAGAGAAGTTAAGTGACTTGCCCAAAGTCACACTGCTGACAAGTGGCGGAGAAGGGATAATAAGTTCAAGTTGAAATGATCTCCCTGCAAAACTTCATAATTTTACTTCCTAAAATTTGATTTTAATCTGTTTAATCTGATAATCCTTGCAAATGCAAGCGTCCATTAGCAATCTTATTAAGTGTTGAAGCATAATAATAATAATACTGATTATGGTATTTATTAAGCACTTACTATGTGCAAGGATCTTTAACAAACACTGGGGAGGATACAAGCAAATTGGGTTGGACACAGTCCCTGTCCCATGTGGGGCTCACAATTTCAATTCCTAGTTTACAGATGAGTTAACAAAGGCATAGAGAAGTGAAGTGACTTCCCAAGGTCACACAGACAAGGCAGATAAGTATAATGCCATAACAACCTAATATTTGGATGGATGGACAGAAATATACAGACACACAAACATAGCAGGACAAAGAGACATATTCACGTGCAGTTGAATAATAATAACAATAATGACGGCATTTATTAAGCTCTTACTATGTGCAAAGCACTGTTTTAAGCGCTGGGGAGGTTACAAGGCAATCAGGTTGTCCCTCGGGGGGCTCACAGTCTTCATCCTCATTTTACAGATGAGGTAACTGAAGCACAGAGAAGTTAAGTGACTCGCCCGAAATCATACAGCTGACAATTGGCAGATCCAGGATTTGAACCCATGACTTCTGACTCCAAAACCCATGCTCTTTCCACTGAACCATGCTGCTTTGCTATGAAATGAATGAAATGAATGAAAATGGAGACAATGCGGGGATGACAAGGACAACAATGGAGGGGAAGGGAACTGTGATTTCCAGAGATAAGGAGATGGGAATTTATGAGCAGAACGAGTGGGGAGAGAAAGTGAGTTATGAAGGGGAGGGAAGGAATAGACACAGGAAGAAGGTGAGGGGAAAAGTCATGAAGAGGTGGAAAGGAAGAGTCCTTGGTATATCCATATTGCCCACTGGTGACCAAAGTCGGATCTCCTGAAGATGGGGCCCCAGTGGGGTGTCACCAGAAGGGGGACAGCAAGTTTAGTACAGTGCTTTGCACACAGTAAGTGGTCAAATACGAATGAATGAACTGTTCTTCCTTCAATCAAATAATGATAATGATAATAACAATGATAATATTAACGTTTGTTAAAGCTTAATACCTTCTCTAGTCTGTGCCTCAGTTTCCTCAACCGTCAAATGGCAGTTAAATGAACTTTCTTCTCCATCATTACACTGTGAGTCCCATGTGGGACAGGGACTGTGAACCTGATTAGTTTGTATCTATCCCAGCACTTAGTACAGTGCCTGTCACACAGTAAGTGCTCAATGAATACCACAATTACTATGAAGTTGTTGTAACCCCACCTTAGGAAACAGGGTTATACCACACAAAGAAAGAGGGCATGTTGGGGCGCAGAGATGAAGCGTGTGGTATGTAGATGCCCATCTCCACTCCATGCTGCAGACATCTCCACCTAATGCTTCTTGGAAGTTGTCCCTGAGCCATTGACAACACTGTCGAGAAGCAGTGTGGCTTAGTGGATAGAGCCCGTCCCTGGGAGTCAGGAGGACCTGGATTCTAATTTCAGCTCTGCCATTTGCCTGCTGTGTGGCCTTGGGCAAGTCACTTAACTTTTCTGTGTCTCAGTTACCTCCTCTGTAAAATGGGGATTAAGAGTGGGATCCCCATGTGGGACATGGCTGTGACCAAACTGATTATTTTGTATCTACCTCAGCACTTAGAACAGTGCCTAGCACATAGTAAGCACTTAGCAAATACCATAAAAAATGCCCCAGGCAAATATGTATATGTGTAGCCAAATGAACTCATCCTTCCACTTCATCATCATCATCATCAACAATCGTATTTATTGAGGGCTTACTGTGTGCAGAGCACTGTACTAAGCGCTTGGGAAGTACAAGTTGGCAACATATAGGGACAGTCCCTACCCAGCAGTGGGCTCACAGTCTAAAAGGGGGAGACAGAGAACAAAACCAAACATACTAACAAAATAAAATAGACTAACAAAATAAAATAAATAGTAACAAAATAAAATAAATAGTAACAAAATAAAATAAATAGAAGTGAAATGACTTGCCCAAAGTCACACAGCTGACAAACGGCAGAGCCAGGATTTGAACCCACGACCTCTGACTCCCAAGCCTGTGTTCTTTCCACTGAGCCACACTGGCACTTCTGTTTTGAATCTTCCTTCTGTGCTTCTTGAATTCCTGTTATCATCATTAGTAGTAGCATTAATAACAAGCAACAATGCTAATAATGACACTCATCAAGTACTTATTATGCACTATGTGTTGAGCTAGATACAATGTTATGACACTGAACAGATTCCCTCTTTCACCTTGGTCTCACCATCTAACGTCCATTTACAGCTGAGGAAACTGAGGCCTAGTCTGTGAGCCGGCTGTTGGGTAGGGACCGTCTCTATGTGTTGCCGACTTGTACTTCCCAAGCGCTTAGTACAGTGCTCTGCACACTGTAAGCGCTCAATAAATACGATTGAATGAATGAATTGGTTGAGACTTGCCACGAGTCACCCAGTAGGCCAATAATGGTGCCGGAACTGAAACCTGGGTCTTCTGACTCTGCTCTTTCCATGAGGCCTGGCTACCGATTGTAATTTCAATTGGGACATTTTTAATGGTCCATATCTTTTCTCCCACCTCCCTGAATTCAACAAGAGGTGATAGTGGGCAGGCAGAGAATTCATAAGGGAGAGAGAAAGCAGTTGGGCCAATAAGGGATGTTTAAAAACATGTTATTTTATTTTCTTAGGGCATTCAGTCAGGAGTTATTAATCTGTAACATTGCTATAGGATTGGAAATCCAAACTCCTAAGCTTCTTGCTATTTTCCTTTCCCTTAAAGATGTGCTGCTATTTTCTTTAAAATCACTAAGGCCTTTTATTTTACAGATCTATTACCTATGGCAGTAAGGTTTGTTCTGTTAAATATAGGACTTCACATCTAAAGACAGAAGCAGCATGCATAGGGGTTAGAGCAGGGGCTCAGAAGGGAATCAGAAGGTCATGGGTTCTAACCCCAGCTCTGCCACTTGTCTTCTGTGTGGCCTTGGGCATGTCACTTCACTTCTCTGGGCCTCAGTTACCTCATCAGTAAAATGGGTATTAAGACCGTGCGTCCCCTGTGGGACAGGGACTGTGTCCAATTCAATTTGCTTGTATCCACCCCAGGGCTTAGTACAGTGCCTGGCACATAGTAACAAATACCATGATTATTATTATTTCATCTCTGTTCATCTGGTCTTCACACTGTAATAAAGTTAAAACTAATAACTGGGTCAAGTTATATATCTTCTCTTAGTACTGCAATGTTTCAAATCTTAAAGAAAAAAATATTTGCATGTGTGAAAAGACCCTGAGACTTTAAAAATGCCTAAAATGCTGATCACAACCCTGTCTTTCTCCTTGTCCTGTTTCCCCTTCCTAAGGTATTATTTCCTGATATGACAGTTATGCAACTGGCTTATGTTACTTCCCATTCCACTCACTCAATATTGGGCTCACTATGCTAATAATGAGGCAGCAACAGAATGGAAAGAGAGACAAAAAAGGGAGGACTGTATGGAGTGAAGGGGCAGTTTGAGTAGGGATTGTCTCTATCGCTGCATTGTACTGTTCAAGCGTTTAGTATAGTGCTCTGCACGGAGTAAGAGCTCAATAAATACAATTGAATAAATACATTTGAATAACTACTTGCAACTTCTACTTGACCAACCCAGTAACTTCTAAAGAAGTAGACACACGACCCTAAACTTTTAGGGTTGTACATCTCACTGGGGTGATAAAACATATTTTTTGGCTATTGCTTTGTGAAGTTATATTTCCAAATTGTTCCTGAAATTTTTGAGTGGTTCATTTCAAATTTTCATTGTTCTTTTTATGAAAAGGGGTTTGATTTTAATCACTCTCAAAAACGAAAAATCAGTAAGAAGCAGGACATGATCATTTTGAGGCTGCGATAAAAATAGGTGATAAAATGCTACTAGTTACACAGGATATATCGAGAACAGGTCAGCTCAAGGTCCCAGGTAAACATCTTGCTTGTATCCTAGAGCCTCGTTTCTTGAACGCTTCAAAATCTCAGCTGGGTCCGCTTACCCGAGTCTAAACACCAGGCCACTGCACCCTATCGATCTTCCTTAAATCTCCCGAATAATAAATTTCAAGACAACACAGCACAAGCTGACTAAAGCCCTTTAATTACATCACTGCTGAAAGGAAATCATTGATCAATGGCATTATGGGAAAATAAACTGCCCCCCAAACCAGATCAAAGTCAATGAAATAGCTGACTAGCTGCCCCATTTGGGACCTCCGCTAGATTAGTGCTCATGGACAAGCCAAAGAAACCAAACTAACACATGCTGCTTACTGTCTTTTTGAAGCTCTCCCTGGCAGGTGTCACGCTCTGAGCATGGTTTTTGATTGCTCTAATTAAATATAATATTATCAACAGATCTTCATATTGATCCTTGAAACCCCCTCTAAATGGAAAATTAAAAGTCTCAGGAGAGGGCATCAGAGGGGAACTGGGTAGTTGTAACGATTTCAATCATATCAATTTTCTCAACATTGTATCTTGCTCTAGAGTTATCAATATCAAAGTGCGGGCCACTGCTGGGGTTTCTGAAAAATATAAAAATGGCTTGATTTTTCACATTTTCTTTCATTTGAGTCAAGCTGAGCACTTTACAGCTTCCCTTTGTGTGTGTGTATATATATATATATATACACACACATATATATATACACACACACACACACACATATGTACACACACATATATATACACACATATATATAAATATGGATATATACGATACATATGCTAAATATATTTAAAATACCAGCACAATAAAATAAATAAGACATTTTTGGTCAGTTTTCTACACAGAGCAGATTACAATGCACTTTTACTCGATATATTGATGCATGCACATATATATGATTTTTTTTATACTGTGCCAATTAAAAATCATCAATGCCATCTGATTTTTGTATATCTGTCTGTACACACAAACACACCATATTTACATTATGGCAACGCATTTTTACTCTAAATAGTGAAAATGAAGGCAAAAAAGAAAAGAATCTTCAAATACATTGTTATTGCCCCAAAATGGAAATCCACATTCAGCCCATCAGGGAAAAAAATATTCTGATTTCTACCAGTTCCTCACTCTTCTCTCAGTTGGTATGTTTAGTAAAATGCTCTCCACACTTTTCAAAATGTAATTCCAAAATCTGATTTTAAAATGAACTTTTTATCATATTTCCATAAAGACAGCACTTCATATATTCTCTGATTCCTAATGAAGTATTTATCCATTTAACACCAAATGTGCACGCAGCCAATACGTCCATTCAAATATAATAGATAATTTTATAAGAAAATTTAATGAAGGGATGGTCATAAAAAAATTTTGGAAACATTCTTCAAAATTAAAAGATTAAAAAATGGAAAGATCTGAAATCTTGGACACAATGACTCATTCATGGGTATTACTTTATCTGGCAGAGGTATGAAATGCTCTAATAGCCATGCCTTCTCCCCATTCTACGTCTCTTCTTATTCATTCCCTATTCCCTCAGGTGGCTCTCATTGCTAATGCCCAAATGGCATCAACCTGTTGTTTAGCACATCTATGAAAAGGCTAGCCTGCTGGCTAATTTACCAAGGGATTAGAGCCCTGAAACCATTTCAATCTGCTACTTTGTTTCGATGTAAAAGCTCTCCTTGTGACAGTAAACCTCCCACATAAAACTGAGAGTCTCCTTTCCAGAAAATTCAATTTACAAAATATTTAAAATATAACTTGGGTGCCAAATATGTTTGGTGAAGTTGAATATTGATATGGAAATCATTGTCAAGTCCACCATAAACTCTGTAAAGGACAGAGAGGGAGAGGTATTTCTTTTACATATTTATCAGTCTATAAAATAACCAAAATTATAGCATCGCCTTAGTGTTTTAGACTAGTTATCATACTGTACAATTATTACCGTTACATTTACCATTCATTTTGTTAGCATATTTCATCTAAAAATCAAAAAATTCCCACTGAAAACATAACTACGATTTACAGTCCGGTGGCACGTGCATTTTAGAGATGCGCCAAGACACAAAAAAGTGCAGGGTGACTTCTCAAGCAACATAAGCACAGACAGCAACTAATTTTTACAGGTATCATCTATTACTTTTATACAGGCAAGATTAGATCTATATTTTTAGGACCTTTAAGTCTACAGAAAGCATGCTCTGCAATTTCTTTGACTACACTCAGTGTTTATGGCAAGGCCACAACTAGGATAGTTTTTGCTGTTAAAAGTCCCAAAATCCTGATTTAGTCACAATATTGTTCAATTTGTTCCTAAAAAAGGAACGAGTTATTATTCAAAGTACCCAGCTCATGGTAGACATTGTCATCCAGTTTGTGGTGAACAAAAGCAGATTTGAATGAATCAGAATTTTATAACAATTCTACAACTGGCATTGCTGAAAACCAGGCAAGAGAATATGCCCAACCACATCCAAACATATTTCAATTACACCAGCTCAGTAATTCAATATTATTTCTCATCCCTGAAATTAAATTACACTTCATAAACTGTGGTGTTTCAATTTTGCTTTTCAGTTTTTCCCAGTGTGATATTTTCTCTGCTCCTTATAAAGCCAATTGTTAACTTGCGGTTTTTAAAATATTACCTATAATTGTTTGCCACAACCCAAAGTGAAAGAAAAATGCACAATTGCAAATGAATGTCTTTATATGAAACTGAAATTATACTTTATAGTCCATGGCAGGTCCTTAGAGTAGATGATTCTTAATTTAGAAAAGGACAAAAGTATTATAATTTCCCTACTGCTTTAATAACCTGACTAGTGTCCCTCATACCTCTTGATACCTGATGCCTCTATGCCAACAGAACAGATTTTCTGGAATGAAAAACAATGCTAGCGATGGATATGTCACTGCCAAAAAGCTTGAGAAAATGAATGTGCTCTAAGTTAGCATCCGTGCGATATTCAAATTCAAAACACCTCACATAAGGACACGACATTCAAGGTCCCATTTCAATCACACTTTTATTATAGTGACAAATATGAAATTCTGATTGCCAATAAAAATTCTGAATCAGGTGTATTTTTGTGTAAAATTCATGGCCTTGAAAGATATTCTGACTGCTGTCACCCCCAAGGACTATTATGGATTGGACTTAAAAAAAGAAAATGTTTAGGGCATGATTTAGCAATGCGTTTTATAATTTTTCCACATTTTAGATCAAGAAAACTTAGTTGCTTTTCTTGGCTGACACATATTGATACACTTATATAAATTTGATAAATCTTCAAATATTTGATCATTACATTTTAAAAAATACTTTGAAATAGGTCCTCTCTGCCATAATTCCTGTGAAATTATTTTGGCAAAACCAACTGCGCTGTTAGGTGTACTCAGATTGGCTTTAATTAGCGGGTTCTTGAAAAACCACTTGGACACTATAATATGCACAATCAAGCAATTCCTACAGTGCTCTGCGTACATATTAGGCACTCAATACATACCACTGATTGATTGATCTCTGGATGTGTAAATTGACATGATCAAATTCTAATCTATTTTTGAATTGCACAATTTCCTCAAGTAACTAATTTTCCTCTGTTGCATAGAGACTGATGCACACCAGGTAACTCTGCAGATGTTTTTCCCCTTCATTAGCTACATATTATTTCTAAAGAATTATTATTATTATTATTATATTCATTAAGTCCTTATTTTGTGTCAAATACCGTTCTAAGCATTGGGGTAGATACAAGTTAATCAGGTTGGACGCAGTCCCTGCCCCACCTGGGGCTCACATTCCAAGTAGGAGAGAGAGCAGGTGTTTAACCCTCATTTTACAGCTGAGGAAACTGAGGCACAGAGAAGTGAAGCGACCTGTCCAAGGTCACACAACAAGTAATTGGCAGAGCCGGTATAAGAGTGAAGTATGCCTTTAAGGTGTTAAAGTGTTTTAATGCAAAATTGTTAAGTATCCAACAAATCCTTTAATCTTCATTTTAAAAGGTAATTAAGACCTTCTTTATTCAATAAACCTTCATCATTCATATTGGGCTTAATACTCCTCTCCCTTTCCCACATCCACTAAAAGCCGGTCTGCTTGCGTTGTCATTAAAAAAGAAAGGCAGACATTAGACACGAAGCTTCAACAAACTATTATTACACGCTTTTCCAGTCCATTAAAGAAAGTAATTTAATCAGTTTGTATTTTCTCAGGGAAATCTCATTCAGAGAAATTTTATTGCCAGCAATCTAAATAGTAAATACTTATTATCCTCTCAAAATGAGTTTTGGCTTGCCAAGGGCAAACCCATTTCTGTTATTGTATAGCTCTGTCAGAGAAACAAGAAGTTAAAAAGGTTATAAAGACACCATTAACGTCATGGGACTGTCTTGTCAAGACTCAAAAGTGCTTAGTAATTGAGGGTTTTATTCAAATATATTAGCACCCACATAAATGGCCCAGTTAATATGCTGCTGTAGGCTTTATTTTGTCGCAGCCTAGCATAATCACCTACAAACAGCTGAATACTGTAAATGTATCTGCTGGAGAACACAGCTCATTTTATCATCTGTTTCTAGCCTGAGTCTTTGAAGAAAATGTCAATAATACCCATCTTAAGGTCAATAGGGAGACTAGAATAAGGTATCAATGGCAACTAATTGGCCAAGGCAACCACAGAAGTAAACAAAGGGCATTTTTTTCCTCAGTTTTCTTTTTTAATGGCATTTATTAAGCGCTTACTATGTGCAAAGCACTGTTCTAGGCACTGAGCACTGTTGAGAACAAGGATCTAATGAAAACACTATAGATTCGTTTTTTAAAAAAACAGGAACACTACCAAAATATACATGATTCTCATCATTGCAGAAAACAATAGGCAGATTTCAGTCCAAGGTGGTTGGGAAATATATGACAGAAATATATTTCTACCTCCTCCACCGTCAAGGAGCTTATGTCAAGCTTCATTCCAATACCCAAAAGACTGAACTCAGAGTTGAAGAACCAAGTTTTCTACATTGCTGGACTTAGTGGAAATAGCACAGGCCTGGGAACCATAGGACCTGGGTTTTAATCCCGGCTCTGCCTCCATTGGGTGACCTTGGGCAAGTCATTTAACTTCTCTGAGCCTCAGTTTCCTCATCTGAAAATGGGGATGAAATCCTACTCCCTCTTATCTAGACCATGAGCCCTATGTGGGATAGGGACTGTTTCCAACTTGATTATCTTGTACCTACCCCAGTATTTTGTACAATACTTAGAAACATAGTAAGCACCATAATCATTATTATTACCATTGCAATCTTACTATTTGAAACATTTGTACCGAGTTAGCTACTGTGTAATAATACTGACAATAATGAGGTATTTGTTAAGTGTTTACTATGTACCAAGCACTGTTCTAAGCACTGGGAGGGATACAAGGTAATCAGGTTGTCCCTCATGGGGCTCACAGTCTTAATCCCCATTTAACAGATGAGGGAACTGAGGCTCAGAGAAGTTAAGTGACTTGCCCAAAGTCACGCAGCTGACAAGTGGCGGAGCCGGGATTAGAACCCGTGACCTCTGACTCCAAAGCCCGGGCTCTAACCACTGAGCCACACTGCTTCTCTCATGGTGTAACATTTATGTCATTTAGTAACTCCTCACTCAAAAGAACTTAGGTTTCTCCTCTCTTCACTCCTAAGAGTCTCTCACCTCAAACCCTCCAAAAATGACCCATTCATCTTCACATCAAATGGAAACTCCTGAGCACCGGTTCTCCCCCTCATCCCTATCCATCCTCTTCTCCTCCTACATCCCAGCTCTTACTTTCCACCCCTCCCTAGCTGTCCTCCACACAATGCCTCACTTTCAACCCTCTGATCTAAGGGTCCTGGTTCATTCTTTCAGTCAATCGTATCTGAATCATATTCATTCGGTCATCTTCAATCAATCGTATTTATTGAGCGCTTACTGTGTGCAGAGCACTGTACTAATCGTGCTCAGGCCTGCTTGCTTTCCTCTTTAGACTCCCTCCCCCTTCAAATCCGCCAGACCACGGTTCTCCCCCTCTCCGAACGTCTTCTGAGATCCCGCCCATGGAGGAAATTTTCTCCAATTCATTTGCCTTCTCCCCAGGTTACACTTTCCCTACCCACTCTATCGTTTGCATTGCTTTGGCACTTGTGTACTCGCTCTATTTCGCGCTGTACTTTGGTCTCCATGTGTTACTAAGTCTACTATTTGAGTACTTCTTCCTTCTAAATGTAAATTATTTTCACCATTGTTTCCCCAGCTAGACTCTAAGCTCCTTCAGCTTCTTCACGTCCTTTGGCGGACTGTCGAAGGATGTGGCCAGAGTGGTAGCTTCCAGCCTCAACTACGACTCTGCAGAGCTGTAGCACCGAAAGCAGAGTGGAGATGACCAATCTTTTCTACAGTTGTGAGATTTGACCCTCCAAAGGTGTCACATCCGAGTCCTTGAGCGGTTACACGGGCGTCCCTTAAGGGTCCTACTCAATATCAAAATGGCAAGAAAGGATAATATTACTACTACAGCATGGCCTAATCTAATCCTGGCTCTGCCACTTGTCTGCTGGGTGACCTTGGGCAAGTCACTTCACTTTTCTGGGCCCCAGTCACCTCACCTGTAAAGTGGGTATTAAGAGCATGAGCCCTATGTGGGACAGGGACTGTGTCCAATCTGATTTGCTTGTATCCACCCCAGCACTTAGAACAGTGCTTGGCATGTAGTAAGCGCTCAACAAATACCAAAATCATTATTATTATTATCATATGATAAAGTCTCTCCCCCTCATCCCCCTGTCCATCCCCCCACATCTTACTTCCTTCCCTTCCCCACAGCACCTGTATATATGTATATATGCTTGTACATATTTGTTACTCTATTTATTTATTTGACTTGTACATATCTATTCTATTTATTTTATTTTGTTAGCATGTCTGGTTTTGTTCTCTGTCTCCCCCTTTTAGACTGTGAGCCCACTGTTGGGTAGGGACTGTCTCTATATGTTGCCAACTTGTACTTCCCAAGCGCTTAGTACACTGCTCTGCACACAGTAAGCACTCAATAAATACGATTGATGATGATGATGATGATGAAGTAATGGAACGTATTCAGGCTCCTAGCCTCGAAGCTATGCTCACCTTCACACAGTCACATGATTCTCAGATGGCTGCTGTCTGGAGAGCTGAGACTGGGAAACAAAGCAGGGAGGGTACAGGAGGTCTTTTAAGAGCATCCTAAAACAAAGCCTCAGACAACTGCAACAACCCAGCTGAAAACCAGGAGACAATTGCTGAAGAAAGAGTTGCATGGCGCACTTTTTAGTCACATGCATTCACAGGTGAGTTTCACCATGGGCTCAGGCCTGCCTCTCTGGACTCTTGCCCGCTTCAAATCTGCCAAACCACGGTTCTCTCCATCTTCAAAACTCTTCTGAAATCCCAAATACGACTGATTTATATATGCGTGTGTGTATATAGATATATACATATATCTATATACACATTTAAAAGTAGCGTGGCTCAGTGGAAAGAGCACGGGCTTTGGAGTCAGAGGTCACGGGTTCAAATCCTGGCTCTGCCAATTGTCAGCTGTGTGACTTTGGGCAAGTCACTTAACTTCTCTGAGCCTCAGTTACCTCATGTGTAAAATGGGGATGAAGACTGTGAGCCCCACGTGGGACAACTTGATCAGCTTGTATCCCCCCAGCGCTTAGAACAGTGCTTTGCACATAGTAAGCCCTTAATAAATGCCATTATTATTATTATTATATATATATATATTGTTGTCCTTTGTATTTGATGTGTATATACATATATTTGTACATACGTGGGTGTGGGTGTATATGCATACACACATTCATATAATACCTTCTGAAGGCTTTAGCACATTATTCTGCATTCATTCAATCATATTTATTGAACGCTTACTGTGTGCACAGCACTATACTAAGAGCTTGGAAAGTACAATTCGGCAACAAATAGAGGCAATCCCTGCCCACGATGGGCTCACAGTCTAGAAAGCCAAACTGCTACTTCGCTGAGCCAAGCTGACTACTGAATCAGCCTTCCGGTTGACCTCCCTGCCTCCTGTCTCTCCCCTTTCCAGTACATATTTCACTCTGCTGTCTGGATTATTATTCTAAAAAAAAAAAAAAACGCTCAGTCCACGTCTCCCCATGTCTCAAAAGCCTCCAATGGTTGCCCATCTGTAAGTTGGGCATAACTGCCACAACCGTAAGCTCATTGTGGGCAGGGATAGTAAGCACTCAACAAATACCACTGATTGACTGAACATAAAACTTAATAAATCTCATTACTGGCTCAGACCAATGGTCTTTAATGTCCAATAATCTCTTTCTGGCAGTGGCGGGGCCCGGAACTAAGCGCTTGGGAGAGTACAGTACAAAAGTGAGGTTAGGCCTGACACCTGCCCACAAAGAGCTTTCAGTCTACAGGGGGGACAGTCATTAAAATGAACTGCCGATAAGGGAAATGGCAGAATATAAGGATATGTATATATGTGCTGTGGGGCTGGGTGTTGGGGTGAATATCAACCGAAGTGCATTGGATGTTATCAGCTGTTCATCCGTGAACTGATCTAAAGCCCTCAGAAACCACTGATATTTCTTGCCTGCACAATGAATTCCATATGCTTACCGGTGCTGTGTGAAGAAGTGCTTACTTTATTCTGTTTGAACCCTCAGTTGCAAATAGTTGTCTCAACCTTTTTCTTAAGGACTAAAGATGAAGCACATGCTAAATCAATTAATGGGAAAGTTTGGCTATGAAATGTATTCAGTGAAAGCATGCATTGCTTCATGAAGTCCTTCCCTCGAAGAACAGGACCGATAAATGAATTATATAGCCCAAGTTAAGAGTGCATATAACCAGTTAAGAACTGGGAAGCCAGAATTTGTTGAGGGAATACATGTTAAGAGTCACTAAGTTACATATGGGTTATAAATATCTTTTCTGTTTGTCTCCATCTCTAGGAATGTTTACTCTTTGTGAGCAGGCAACATGTCACTCCATTTTTCTGTACATTCCACTCACAACAGTGCAATGAACCAAGTGGGGTTCAATAAATGCTGCTGTACTATTAATTAATTAATAATGTCATTTGTTATGCGCTTATTATGTGCCAAGCACTGTTCTAAGTGCTGGGGGGGGGGATACAAGGTAATCAGGTTGTCCCACATGGGGCTCCCAGTCTTAATCCCCATTTTACAGATGAGGTGACTGAGGCCCAGAGGAGTCAAGTGATTTACCCACAGTAACACAACTGATCAGTGGCAGAGCCAGGATTAGAACCCATGCCCTGTGACTCCCCAGCCCAATCTTTCCACGAAGCCATGCTGCTTCTCTACTACTGTTACTATTAATACTACTACTACTGAATGATATTAGTTAGTTGTGGTTAGGCTAAATTTACATAATCAGTACTGGCAAACAGTGGAGTGAGTATCGATTGCTAGTTTTCAGTTAGTACAAGAGGATGGTACAAAGACTATAACTTTATTTTATTTATTTTATTTTGTTTTGTTAATAAGTTTTGTTTTGTTCTCTGTCTCCCCCATCTAGACTGTGAGCCCACTGTTGGGTAGGGACCGTCTCCATATGTTGCCAACTTGTACTTCCCAGGTGCTTCGTACAGTGCTCTGCACACAGTAAGCGCTCAATAAATATGACTGATTGATTGATTGATTGATTGATTTCCAACCGTATTTTGTTTCTTTGGGATTTGCTAAGTGCTTACTATGTGCCAGGGACTGTAGGAAGCACTGGGGTAGACACAAGCTAATCAGGCTGGACACAATCCATAGAGCAGCGTGGCTCAGTGGAAAGAGCACGGGCTTGGGAGTCAGAGGGTCATGGGTTCGAGTCTCAGCTCCACCACATGTCTGCTGTGTGACCTTGGGCAAGTCACTTAACTTCTCTGAGCCTCAGTTCCCTCATCTGTAAAATGGAGACTGTGAGCCTCACTTGGGAAAACCTGATCACCTTGTATCCCCCCGAGCGCTTATAACAGTGCTTTGCACATAGTAAGAGATTACAAATGCCATCATTATTATTATTGTTATCTCACACTCATAAATACGACTGACTGACTGACTGAATGAATCCACTCATTTATTCCTATTTACTGAGCGCTTACTGTGTGCAGGGCACTGTACTAAGTGCTTGGGAAGTATAATTCAGTGACAAATAGTGACAATCCCTGCCCACAATGGGCTCACAGTCTAGAAGGGGGGAGACAGACATCAAAACAAGTAAACAGGTATCAGTAGCATTATTATAAATGAATAGAATTATAGATAATTAATAAATCATTAATAACACTAAACAAAATTATAATGATAAATATGTACATATATACACAAGTGCCATGGGGCAGGGAGGGGGAAGGGCAAAGGGAGGGGAGCAAATCGGGGCGATGGGGAAGGGAGGGATAGCAGAGGAAAAGGGGGGCTTAGTCGGGGCTCACAGGCTCAAAACCCATTTTACAAGTGCGGCAGCATGCACAGAGAAGTTAAGTGATTTGCCCAAGGTCACGCAGCAGACAAAGAGCAGAACTGGAATTAGAACTCAGGTCCTTTTTCTTAATGGCATTTATTAAGCGCTTACTATGTGCAAAGCACTGTTCTAAGCGCTGGGGAGGTTACAAGGTGATCAGGTTATCCCACGAGGGGCTCACAGTCTTCATCCCCATTTTACAGATGAGGGAACTGAGGCCCAGAGAAGTGAAGTGACTTGCACAAAGTCACACAGCAGACAATTGGCAGAGCCGGGATTCGAACCCGTGACCTCTGACTCCAAAGCCCGGGCTATTTCCATTGAGCCACGCTGTTTCTCCAGTCCTTCTGAGCCGCAGGCCCGTGCTCTATCCACTAGGCCACGCTGATTCACTCTCTCCACCCTCAGAAATCACCAATGGTTCTTAGTTGTTTCTCATACCAAACAAAATTTGTTTCTCACAAAATTCTCACACTTACCCCTCCCTCAACATCCCCCATCTTACACATCTGCTCTCTCCCATTCTGTTGCACCTCAGTTCTTGTTTCTCATTCTGCCCAAGCAAACTGCCTGATTATTCCTCAACCCTCCATCCACTTGTCTATCATTCATCATCATCATCATCATCAATCGTATTTATTGAGCGCTTACTGTGTGCAGAGCACTGTACTAAGCGCTTGGGAAGTACAAGTTGGCAACATATAGAGACAGTCCCTACCCAACAGTGGGCTCACAGTCTAAAAGGGGGAGACAGAGAACAAAACCAAACATACTAACAAAATAAAATAAATAGAATAGATATGTACAAGCAAAATAAATAAATAAATAAATAGAGTAACAAATATGTACAAACATATATACATATATACAGGTGCTGTCGGGAAGGGAAGGAGGTAAGATGAGGGGGATGAAGAGGGGGGTGAGGGGGAGAGGAAGGAAGGGGCTCAGTCTGGGAAGGCCTCCTGGAGGAGGTGAGCTCTCAGTAGAGCCATTCATTCATTCATGCTTTCCCATCTTTGGAACAGTTTCAACCACCCCTCCCCTTCCTCTGAGTCCATCTAAAAAGGCACTTTCTCCAGAATCCATTCCCTAATTCCACCCCCACTTTCCCATCATGCTATCCCAGTAGCCCATTCAGCATTCACTGGCCTATGTATTTGCTACAGATCTATTTATTCACTTGGGTTTATCATCTGTACACTCCTCACACTCATGTTTGGTTTTGTTCTCTGTCTCCCCCTTTTAGACTGTGAGCCCGTTGTTGGGTAGGGACTGTCTCTATATGTTGCCAACTTGTACTTCCCAAGAGCTTAGTACAGTGCTCTGCACACATTAAGCGCTCAACAAATACGACTGATTGATTGATTGATTCAGCCACAGTGAGCCCACTGTTGGGTAGGGACCATCTCTATATGTTGCCAACTTGTACTTCCCAAGCGCTTAGCACACAGTAAAAGCTCAATAAATACGATTGAATGAATACTTTTAGCAATTTATACCCTGCTCTCATCTTAAGTCTGAAAGTTTTTTGAGGGCAGGGATGACATTTACCTTTTTTGGACATATTCATCCTACTTGCCCCTCTCAGGACCTCTCCTGGAGAGTTCCCAGTCCTCTACCAGTCTTGGCTACGGGAGGGAGAGTCAAGAAAAGGCATACCCATTCCGTTCCTAGCTTGGCCAGTGGATAGCAAGTAGAAGGCAATCTAATACAAGTTAATTCTCACCTGTGCTGGGCAGCAGCAGCATGGGAGAGGTTCGAGGGCGGAGACTCAAGTTGACTGCGTGGAAGGAGGCAATCATTTCTGTATTTTTACAAAGAAAACTGTATGGATGCACTTCCAGAACGACTGCAGATGGAGGTGGGGTGTTCTGGGAGAGTTGTGCCTGTGGAATCGCTATGGCTCAAAGATAACTTAACAGCATAACACGGGACAAGACATCCTACTTGGAAATGAATGAATGCAGCTGATGATGTAGAATTCAGCCAATGCTGTCCATTCATTCACTCATTCAATCGTATTTATCGAGCCCTTATTGTGTGCAGAGCACTGGACTAAGCACTTGGGAAGTACAAGTTGGCAACATATAGAGACGGTCCCTACCCAACAGCGGGCTCGCAGTCTAGAAGGGGGAGACAGACAACAAAATAAAATATATTAACAAAATAAAATAAACAGAATAGTAAATATGTACAAGTAAAATAAATAGAGTAATAAATCTGTACAAACATATATACAGGTGCTGTGGGGAGGGGAAGGAGGTAGGGCGGGGGGGTGGGGAGGGGGAGAGGAAGGAGGGGGCTCAGTCTGTTCTCGTGAAGGGAAGCATCGTGACCTTGTGGAAAGAGCGCGAGCCTGGGAGCCAGAGGACGTGGGTTCTAATCCCAGCTCTTGCCACTTTTCCGCTGTGTGACCTTGGGAAAGTCACTCCACTTCTCTGCACCTCAGTTCCCTCATCTGCAAAATGGGGATTCAACACCTGTTCCTTCCTCCTACTTAGACTCTGAGGCCCATGTGGGACCTGATGATGCTGTATCTACCCCAGCACTTAGCACAGTGTTTTGCACATAGTAAGCACTTAACAAATACCACAATTATTATGATTATTTTGTATTATTATTTTAAGGCCCCTCTCAGGATCACACCTGGAAAGTTTCCAGTACTCTACCAGTCTCGGCTACAGGAGGGAGAGTCGAGGAGAGACATAATCATTCCATTCCTAGCTTGGGCAGCGGCTAGCGAGTGGAAGGCAATCTGCTACAAGTCCAAACTCATCCATGCTGGGCAGCAGCAGTATGGGAGAGAGTCGAGGGCGGAGACTCAAGTTTACTGTGAGGAAGGAGGCAATGGTAAACCACTTCCAGATTTTTACCAAGAAAACTCTATGGATCCACACCAGAACGATCGCAGATGGAGGTGGGGCGTTCTAGGAGAGATACGTCCATGGAGTTGCTATGAGTCAGAAACGACTCGACAGCAGAAGACAAGATTATTAAGGCTCCAACCAAGGCAAAATATCCAACCTCTCCATCTCCTAATCAGCGTCATATACTGTTACTAAACTTGGAAAAGAACAATGAATTACTGAATTCTATTTTAAAAAGGTAAATCTCCTCATTTTATATGAAGCATAATGAGATTTATTTCATAACTGAAATATTAAATGTAGTACACAGAATGAATATTAAAATATGCTAAGGAAAAGCAGATGTTGAGATTGATCAATGTAAGGCAGCTGTGAAAAAGAGAAACTATAATAAATTATGCTGCAGACATGAACTCTCTTTTACCATCTCCACCTGCCATCCTGGATATCTTATTTTCATACTAACTCTCTTGAGCTCCCACTACCAGCATATTGAGTATTTAACTACAAACACGATCAGAATATGTTCAAGGGAGCATGCGACTGTACTCCGGACATGGAAATAATTTTAGATTCTCTTCACTTCCCCATTTTCCTGGCCATCTCGTCCCAAATTTCAGGCTATATCCTATTCTGCTCTGCTTAAAGCTCCTGCGAGAAGTGAGTAAAGGGGAAGAAGTATGGTCTAGTGGAAAGAGCAGGGGCCCGGGACTGAGAGGACCTGAGTTCTAATTCCAGCTCTGCTACATGACCGCCATGTGACCTTGGCCAAGTCATTTAACTTCTCTGTGCCTCAGTTTCTTCAGGTGTAAAATGGGGACTAAATAACCAGTCTCATTCCCCTTAGATTGTGAGCCCCATGTGGGACACCATTATTCATTCACTCATTCAATCGTATTTATTGAGCGCTTATTGTGTGCAGAGCACTGTACTAAGCGCTTGGGAAGTACAAGTTGGCAACATATAGAGACGGTCCCTACCCAACAACAGGCTCACAGTCTAGAAGGGGGAGACAGACAACAAAACAAAACCTGTGGGCAGGTGTCAAGTCATTATCATGTATCTATCCTAGCGCGCCTAATGAATATGCAATAATAAAAATAATAATAATAATAAAATAGTAATAGTAATAATAATAATAATAATAAAGAATAAGTAGCTTCACCATCAGACGGTGAAGCCAATGTCTCAGTGCTTGAAAGCCTGGTATAGGGAAGAGAATGGTCTATACCCTATGTTAGAAGTGAGAGTATTTCTTGAGCATCTCCTGCGGGCAAAGGTATAGACAGACACTTGGAAAGTACCAAAGAGAGAAATGACATCTTTCCTGTCCACAGACTGCTTTTCTAGCCTTCAAAAAAACACTTGATAGCGTCTTTAAATCTGACTCTGGCAACTCCTAAGTATATAGTTGGCATGAGAAGTTCTTCAGGATCTCAAAATGGCTCCACAGTGGCTCCACAAGCTAGAGGGGTTCTGCCTGATTCGCTCTCCAAAAACCCGGGATGGTGAATGGGACCAGTCCTGTTTAATTTATTCTAGAGATCTACACGCCCACAATTTACCCCGTTCAACCTGTGGTTACCCACAGCAAAGGTTACATGTTGGGAAACTGGTATTTCTGAAGGCTTACCAAAATCAGAAAAACAGAAAGGAATGAAGTAAGATGCCGGTTAAGAGCTCCTGGGTAGAAACTTGAAAGGCTCAATTTGTTCAGTCTTACCTGAGTCACGAATGCAGATTGGGTTGGGTTGGGAAGTAAACCTTTCTTGGAAGGCCTGGGTCAGGATGTCCACAGAGCCTGCAAATCCCATCGGGAATGGGCACAAAATACAGTATCTATGCAGATATCTAATTTATTCTTGTCTGTACGCTGAAGAAAGCATCAAAGAATCCTGTCTCCGTTACACGTTTTTGATGCTCTAAAAAAACTCTTCCGATTTAGCAGGGTCCTATAATTGATGCCTGGCCTAGACATGGTCACTTCTTCACACAACGGATTGGAAACATGGGGATTTCTGACGAGACAAAGTTATGGCCGTCCCAAATATCAGCAGGTTCTAGGGCAGATGGGATAAAATCATGGATAAGAGGTTCAAAATGGGTTACTAGGAGGAAAATTTGGGAAGTTGAGGGAAAAATTCAAGATGTTATCAGACTCAAGAAGGGTTTCACTAGAACAATAGCTATTTAGTGTATTGGAAGGAAAAGTTGGGCATGTGAGATGCTTTATCCCTAAACATTTGATGTGTGCCAAAGAGGGCCACCATTACCCAATTTCCACCATGCATTGTTTTCGCTGTTGGAGACAGGTTGGTATGATCCCATAATAGCATTTTTAGGTTCTTATGATAACTTATGGTAACTACCCTAGAAGCAAACAATAATAATAATAATCATGGCATTTATTAAGCATTTACTATGTGCAAAGCACTGTTCTAAGCGCTGGGGGGATACAAGGTGATCAGGTTGCCCCACGGGGGGCTCGCAGTCTTAATCCCCTCTTTACAGATGAGGTAACTGAAGCCAAGAGAAGTTAAGTGACTTGCCCAAAGTCACGCAGCTGGCAATTGGTGGAGCCGGGATTTGAACCCATGACCTCTGACTCCAAAGCCCGTGCTCTTCCCACTGAGCCGCACTGGAAGCTTGCAGATGACTGGGAAATGCTTGGCAGGGTCAGCCCAGAGATAAAGACTGATGCTGACCGGAAGAAAACAGAGTCAGTCAGTCAGTCATATTTACTGAGGGCGTACAGTGTGCAGAGCACTGTACTAAGCGCTTGGAAGAGTACAATATAACAATATAACGGGCACATTCCCAGCCCACATTGGGATGACGTACTAGCCTGCATCGCTACACCTTACACACTGCCAAAGATCTTCCTCAGCAGCCGACAAAGCATTCTGACTTGAAATTTCTACTTAGGTAGAAATTGTCCACTATTGTCCCTCACTGTCCACTAAGGGAAGATATGTCTTGTCTTGTCTTATACTGTCGAGTCTTCTCCAACCCATAGCGACTCCATGGACACATCTCTCCCAGAACGCCCCACCTCCATCAGCAATCGTTCTGGTAGCGTGTCCATAGACTTTCCTTGGCAAAAATCTGGAAGTGGTTTACCATTGCCTCCCTCCGCGCAGTAAACTCGAGTTTCCGCCCTCGACTCTCTCCCGTGCCGCTGCTGCCCAGCGTGGGTGAGTCTTGACTCGTAGCCGATTGCCTTCCACTCGTTAGCCACCGCCCGAGCTAGGAATGGAATGGGTAGGCCTCTGCTTGACTCTCCCTCCCGCTGCTGAGATTGGCAGAGTTTGGGAAACTCTCCAGGTGCGATCCTGAGAGGGGAAGGGATGACAGACCGGAAAATCAAGAGGTCATTATGAAGGCCAGCATTCCTACTGGGGGTGGAGGGGAGAGATCAAAAAGAGGCTTTCGGCGATTTGGCATCGTGTTTCTGTCCAAATGAACCATCTTTAGACTGCAGCAGTAGTAATAATAATAATAATAACGGCATTTGTTAAGCGCTTATTATGTGTCAAGCACTGTTTGAACCGCTGGGTTAGATACAAGGTAATCAGGTTGTCCCACATGGGGCTCACGGTTTTAATAATAATAATAATAATAATAATAATAATAATAATAATAATGTTGGTATTTGCTAAGCGCTTACTATGTGCAAAACACTGTTCTAAGCGCTGGGGTAGATACAAGGTGATCAGGTTGTCCCACGTGGGGCTCACAGTCTTAATTCCCATTTTACAGATGGGGTAACTGAGGCCCAGAGAAGTGAAGTGACTTGCCCAAAGTCACAAAGCTGACAATTGGCAGAGCCGGGGTTTGAACCCATGACCTCTGACTCCAAAGCCCGGGCTCTTTCCACTGAGCCACGCTGCCTCTCTATGGGGTTTTAATCCCCATTTTACAAATGAGGTAACTGGGGTTCCCCTCCCCATCGCCCCTACTCCCTCCCTCTGCTCTACTCCCTTCCCTGCCCCACAGCACTTGTGTACATTTGTACATATTTATTACTCTATTTATTTTATTAATGATGTGTATATATCTATAATTCTATTGATCTGTTTTGATGCTACTGATGCCTGTCTACTAGTTTTGTTTTGTTGCCTGTCTCCCCCTTCTAGTCTTTGAGCCCGCTGTTGGGTAGGGATTGTGTCTGTTGCCGAATTGTACGTTCCAAGCGCTTAGTACGGTGCTCTGCACACAGTAAGTGCTCAATAAATACGAATGAATGAAGGAATGAATGAGGCAGAGAGAAATTAAGTGACTCACCCAAAGTCACACAGCTGATAAATGGATTAGAACCCACAACCTGACTCCCAAGCCTGGGTCCTTTCCATTAAACCATGCTGCTTCGGTAAGCTCCTCATGGGCAGGGATCGTGTCTATATATAGTGTACTTTCCTGAGCGCTTCATACAGTGCTCTGCGCACAGTAAGCTCTCAATATACACCACTGATTGATTGGGAGAGCTCTAGCTCTGTCCTATATTCTACGGGGTTGTGACAGTTGCATATTTATTGAGCGCTTACTGTGTGCAGAGCACTGTACTAAGCACTTGGGAAGTACAAGTTGGCTACATTATAGAGATGGTCCCTACCCTGCTGTTACGGGCTCACAGTCTAGAAGGGGAAGACAGACAACAAAACAAAACATGGAGACAGGTGTCAAAATCATCAGAACAAATAGAATTATAGCTATAATGTACATCATTAACAAAATAAATAGAATATTAAGCATGTACAAGTAAAATGAATAGAGTAATAAATCTGTACAAATGAACATCACATCATTTTGTCAAGGTTTCCAATGTGTCCTTCTCAATATCAAGAGACAAAATAGGATGGCAACAAAATCAATCCACTAACATTGAAGCTGTTCTGCATCATCATCAGCATCATGATCAATGGTATTTACTGAGCACTTACTCATCATCATCATCATCATCAATCGTATTTATTGAGCGCTTACTATGTGCAGAGCACTGTACTAAGCATTTGGGAGAGCACAAAACAACAGAGCTGGTAGACACATTCCCGACCCTCACTAAACTTACAAGCCTAGAGGTCAAAATAGATTTGTGAAGCAGCTGGCTCAGTGAAAAGAGCCCGGGCTTTGGAGTCAGAGGTCATGGGTTCAAATCCCGCCTTCGCCAATTGTCAGCTGTCTGACTTTGGGCAAGTCACTTAACTTCTCTGTGCCTCAGTTACCTCATCTGTAAAATGGGGATTAAGACTGTGAGCCCCCCGTGGGACAACCTGATCACCTTGTACTTCCCAAGCGCTTAGTACAGTGCTCTGCACACAGTAAGCGCTCAATAAATACGATTGATTGAGTGATTGTAACCTTCCCAGTGCTTAGAACAGTGCTTTGCACATAGTAAGCGCTTAATTAATGCCATCATTGTTATTATTATTATTATTTAATGGGTAGGCTCTGAGAGACAGGATGAACATGAAGAAAGGAGTCTCAAATGACAGCAATATGGTGAACTGCAAAAGAGCAGATGTGTGGTACTTCAGGCAAATTTTGATAATAATCATAATAATTCATAATTATGGTACTTCTTAGTGCTTACCTTGTGCCAAGTACTGTTCTGAATGCTGGGGGAGATACAGGTTAATCGGGTTGGAAACAGTCCCTATCCCTTATGGGGCTCACACTCTTAATCCCCATTTTACAGATGAAGTAACTGAGGTCCTGAGAAGTTAAGTGACTTGCCCAGGGTCGTACAGCAGACATGAAAACAGTGCTTTGCACATAGTAAGCGCTTAACAAATACCATCATTATTATTGGAGAAGCACTGTGGCTCAGTGGAAAGAGCGCGGGCTTTGGAGTCCGAGGTCATGGGTTCAAATCCCGACTCCGCCAGTTGTCAGCTGTGTGACTTTGGGCAAGTCACTTCACTTCTCTGGGCCTCAGTTACTTCATCTGTAAAATGGGGATTAAAACTGTGAGTCCCCCCTGGGACAACCTGATCACCTTGTAACCTCTCCAGCGCTTAGAACAGTGCTTTGCACATAGTAAGCACTGAATAAATGCCATCATAATAAAACCCCCCTCAAAGCATCAGCTCAAAAGGAAGCACTCAGTAATAATAAAAATCACGGTATTTATTTAGTGCTTACTATGTGCCAAGCACTATTCTAAGAATTGGGGTACATACGAGGTAATTAGGTTGGATAAATCCCTGTCCCACATGGGGCGCACAGTCTTAATCCCCATTTTACAGGTGAGGTAACTGAGGCACAGAGAAATGAAGTGACTTGCTCAAGGTCACACAGCAGACAAGTAGTTGAGCCGGAATTAGAACCCACATCCTCTAACTTCCAAGACTGTGCTCTTGCCACCAGGCCACACTGCTTCTCTTTTCCCGGTGTCCGAGTCTTCCCTTTATTAATAATGAAAACTTTCCCATATCCTCCTTGCATTTTGGTTATCCATTTCAACTTAAATAGGCCATCCATTTGGGTATCCAACCCGTTTTTCTCATGGGCTCCCGACTAAAGACTGATTTAGTTTGAGGACTTTCTCAGTGGCGATCTTTTTCCGTTGCCTCATGCTCGTCATGGGCCTTTAAGTAGCAATGATGAAACTGGTCAAGGATTCGGTTGTGGCATCAGTGGGGGCCGATCTACGGCTCATCTACAGAGATCCACGACCCTGTAAACCTGCAGTGTGGCCTGAAGCCTCAGAGTGAGTACACTGCAACCTTACGTTGTCAATCTGTGCTAGTCTCTTGATTAATTTTTCATTTTCTCGTACATGGATTTATCATTGGCCAATCAATGCATTGACGATCGTATTTATTGAGCACTGTGTGCTAACTGCTTCAGAGAGTACGGTGAACTGTAAGGGACTGCCATGACAGTGATTAGCTCCCTGTTACCAATGAGATGATAATAAAAATAATAATAACAGCTCTCTTCCTCCCTTCAAGGCCTTTCCTCAACAACAACTCTCTCCTCGACCCCCTCCAGTCTGGCTTCCGTCCCCTTCATTCCACGGAAACTGCCCTCTCAAAGGTCACCAATGACCTCCTGCTTGCCAAATCGAACGGCTCATACTCTGTCCTAATCCTCCTCGACCTCTCAGCTGCCTTTGACACTGTGGACCACCCCCTTCTCCTCAACACGCTATCTGACCTTGGCTTCACAGACTCCGTCCTCTCCTGGTTCTCCTCTTATCTCTCCGGTCGTTCTTTCTCAGTCTCTTTTGCAGGCTCCTCCTCCCCCTCCCATCCCCTCACTGTGGGGGTTCCCCAAGGTTCAGTGCTTGGTCCCCTTCTGTTCTCGATCTACACGCACTCCCTTGGTGACCTCATTCGCTCCCACGGCTTCAACTATCATCTCTACGCTGATGACACCCAGATTTACATCTCTGCCCCTGCTCTCTCCCCCTCCCTCCAGGCTCGCATCTCCTCCTGCCTTCAGGACATCTCCATCTGGATGTCCGCGCGCCACCTAAAGCTCAACATGTCGAAGACTGAGCTCCTTGTCTTCCCTCCCAAACCTTGTCCTCTCCCTGACTTTCCCATCTCTGTTGACGGCACTACCATCCTTCCCGTCTCACAAGCCCGCAACCTCGGTGTCATCCTCGACTCCGCTCTCTCATTCACCCCTCACATCCAAGCCGTCACCAAAACCTGCCGGTCTCAGCTCCGCAACATTGCCAAGATCCGCCCTTTCCTCTCCATCCAAACCGCTACCCTGCTCATTCAAGCTCTCATCCTATCCCGTCTGGACTACTGCACTAGCCTTCTCTCTGATCTCCCATCCTCGTGTCTCTCTCCACTTCAATCCATACTTCATGCTGCTGCCCGGATTATCTTTGTCCAGAAACGCTCTGGACATATTACTCCCCTCCTCAAAAACCTCCAATGGCTACCGATCAATCTGCGCATCAAGCAGAAACTCCTCACCCTGGGTTTCAAGGCTGTCCATCACCTCGCCCCCTCCTACCTCACCTCCCTTCTCTCCTTCTCCAGCCCAGCCCGCACCCTCCGCTCCTCCACCACTAATCTCCTCACTGTACCTCGCTCTCGCCTGTCCCGCCATCGACCCCCGGCCCACGTCATCCCCCGGGCCTGGAATGCCCTCCCTCTGCCCATCCGCCAAGCTAGCTCTCTTCCTCCCTTTAAGGCCCTACTGAGAGCTCACCTCCTCCAGGAGGCCTTCCCAGACTGAGCCCCTTCTTTCCTCTCCCCCTCGTCCCCCTCTCCATCCCCCCGTCTTACCTCCTTCCCTTCCCCACAGCACCTGTATATATGTATATATGGTTGTACATATTTATTACTCTATTTATTTATTTATTTATTTATTTTACTTGTACATTTCTATCCTACTTATTTTATTTTGTTGGTATGTTTGGTTCTGTTCTCTGTCTCCCCCTTTTAGACTGTGAGCCCACTGTTGGGTAGGGACTGTCTCTATGTGATGCCAATTTGTACTTCCCAAGCGCTTAGTACAGTGCTCTGCACATAGTAAGCGCTCAATAAATACGATTGATTGATTCAAGGCCCTACTGAGAGCTCACCTCTTCCAGGAGGCCTTCCCAGACTGAGCCCCTTCCTTCCTCTCCCCCTCATCCCCCTCTCCACCCCCCATCTTACCTCCTTCCCTTCCCCCAGCACCTGTATATATGTATATATACATCTGTCCATATTTATTACTCTATTTATTTATTTACTGTACTTGTACATACCTATTCTATTTATTTTATTTTGTTAGTATGTTTGGTTTTGTTCTCTGTCTCCCCCTTTTAGACTGTGAGCCCACTGTTGGGTAGGGACTGTCTCTATATGTTGCCAACCTGTACTTCCCAAGCGCTTAGTACAGTGCTCTGCACACAGTAAGCGCTCAATAAATACAATTGATTGATTGATTGAATAACAACAATAATGGGGGTATTTGCTAAGTGCTTGCTATTTTTTTTTTAATGGCATTTATTACGCGCTTACTATGTGCAAAGCACCGTTCTAAGTGCTGCGGAGGTTACAAGGTGATCAGGTTGTCCCACATGGGGCTCACAGTCTTAATCCCCATTTTACAGATGAGGTAACTGAGACACAGAGAAGTTAAGTGACTTACCCAAAGTCACCCAGCTGACAATTGGCAGAGCCAGGATTTGAACCCATGACCTCTGACTCCAAAGCCCGGGCTCTTTCCACTGAGCCACGCTGCTTCTCTATGTTGGGGTAGATACAAGATAATTAGGTCAAAGCTAGGCTGTGTCCAACATGGGGCTCACAGTCTAAGGGTGCACAGGTATTCATTCCCCATTAATATTGTTGGTTTTTTTTTATAATGGCATTTATTAAGCACTTACTATGTGCAAAGCACTGTTCTAAGTGCTGGGGAGGTTACAAGGTGATCAGGTTGTCCCACGGGGGGCTCACAGTCTTCATCCCCATTTTACAGATGAGGTAACTGAGGCACAGAGAAGTGAAGTGACTTGCCCAAAGTCACACAGCTGACAATTGGCAGAGCCGGGGTTTGAACCCATGACCTCTGACTCCAAAGCCCAGGCTCTTTTCCACTGAGCCACGCTGCTTCTCGAACAATCACTCAGGTGGCATGAGGTCATTCAAAGTGCGGAATAATAATAACAATAATAATAGTACTTGTTAAGCACTTACTATGTGCCAGGTACTGTACTAAGCACTGGCGTGGATACAAGCAAATCAGGTTGGACACAGTCCCTGTCCCATGCGGGGCTCACAATCGCCACCCCCATAAATACGATTGAATGATTGAATACAGCAGAGTTCCCTGCCTCCATTTCATCTTGTAACTACTCAGTATTACTAAAATCATCAGGATCCACTCAAATTCCTGCTTTTCTCTCTGTGTTGTGTTTTTGTTTTTGTTTGTTTTGTTTTTGTTTTTGTTGTCTGTCTCCCCCTTCTAGACTGTGAGCCCGCTGTTGGGTAGGGACCGTCTCTAGATGTTGCCGACTTGTACTTCCCAAGCGCTTAGTACAGTGCTCTGCACACAGTAAGCGCTCAATAAATACGATTGAATGAATGAATGAATGAATTTTACAGAAGAGGTAACTGAGGCACAGAGAAGTGAAGTGACTGGCCCAAGGTCACACGTGAGATAAGTGGTGGAGCCGAAATTAGAACCCATGACCTTCTAACTCCCAAGCCTGTGCTCTAACCACTACGCCATGCTGCTTCTCCATTGTACAGATGTGGAAAGTGCGGTACACAGAAGTTAAATGATTTGCCAAAGGTCACACAGCAGTCAAGTGGCAGAGTTGGGATTCAAACCCTGATCCTCCTATTCCAGAACTGTGCTCTTTCTACTAGGTCATGCTCCTTCTCTAAGACCTTCTTTGAATAATTATAAATAATGATGGCATTTGTTAAGCATTTACTATAATAATAATAATAAATAATGGCATTTGTTAAGCACTTACTATGTGCAAAGCACTGTTCTAAGCGCTGGGGAGGATACAAGGTGATCAGGTAGTCCCACGTGGGGCTCACAGTCAATCCCCATTTTCCAGGTGAGGTAACTGAGGCCCAGAGAAGTTAAGTGACTTGCCCAAGGTCACACAGCAGACATGTGGCGGAGCTGGGATTCGAACCCATGACCTCTGACTCCAAAGCCCGGGCTCTTTCCACCGAGCCACGCTGCTTCTCTATGTGCCAAGCACTGTTCTAAGCACTTACCTGTATATATGCATATATGTTTGTACATATTCATTACTTTATTTATTTATTTATTTATTTATTTTGCTTGTACATATCTATTCTATTTATTTTATTTTGTTAATATGTTTGGTTTTGTTCTCTGTCTCCCCCTTCTAGACTGTGAGCCCTCTGTTGGGTAGGAACTGTCTCTATATGTTGCCAACTTGTACTTCCCAAGTGCTTAGTCCAGTGCTCTGCACACAGTAAGCGCTCAATAAATACGATTGATTGATTGATTGATTGATTGATTGATTGGTCAGGGGTGGGATACAAGGTAAGCCGGTTGCTCCAGGTGGGGCTCATAGTCTTAATCCCCATTTTCCAGATGAGGGAACTGAGGCACAGAGAAGTGAAGTGACTCACCCGAAGTCACCCAGCTGACAAGTAGCGGAGCCAGGATTAGAACCCACCACCTCGGACTCCTAAGCCTGGACCCTCGCCACTGAGCCACGCTGAAGATCTCTGGCCAAATGTAGTAGGGTTTCCCTGCTGTAGACTTGATACATTACCTCAGCTTTCAACATACTGTTAGTCCTTAGAACCTGGATAATTCAACCAAGTAGACAATGCTTCCTGTTCCACATTTTGCACGTATTTATTACTCTATTTATTTTAGTTGTACATATTTATTCTATTTTATTTTGTTAATATGTTCTGTTTTGTTCTCTGTCTCCCCCTTCTAGACTGTGAGCCCACTGCTGGGTAGGGACTGTCTCTATAATGTTGCCAACTTGGTCTTCCCAAGCGCTTAGTACAGTGCTCTGCACACAGGAAGCGCTCAATAAATACGATTGATTGATTGATTGATTGATTTTCGGACATGGGCTTCTATAGTAAAGGGATCCACAAAAGAGCAACTGTTAAGTGGAGACTCTAGGTCTTTGGATGAGACTTGCAGCCTGTTGCGTGGAAAGAATTTCCTGGAAGAGCGGAAGGTTGGCCTACCATCTGTGCCTTGGCCCCTTGTTGGATTCATTCTCTATTACTTTATCTAGGAAAAATCGAACCGGACAAGGCGTACTATAATAATGGCATTTTATTAAGTGCTTACTATGTGCAAAGCACTGTTCTAAGCGCAGGGGAGGTTACAAGGTGATCGGGTTGTCCCACGGGGGGCTCACAGTATCCCCACCTGTAGACTGAGCCCCTTCCTTCCTCTCCCCCTCGTCCCCCTCTCCGTCCCCCCGTTCTTACCTCCTTCCCTTCCCCACAGCACTTGTATATATGTATATATGTTTGTACATATTTATTACTCTATTTATTTACTTGTACCTATCTATTCTATTTATTTTATTTTGTTAGTATGTTTGGTTTTGTTCTCTGTCTCCCCCTTTTAGACTGTGAGCCCACTGTTGGGTAGGGACTGTCTCTATATGTTGCCAATTTGTACTTCCCAAGCGCTTAGTACAGTGCTCTGCACATAGTAAGCGCTCAATAAATATGATTGATGATGATGATGATGATGATTTTACCTCCTTCCCTTCCCCACAGCACCTGTATATATGTATATATGTTTGTACATATTTCTTACTGTATTTATTTATTTATTTATTTTACTTGTACCTATCTATTCTATTTATTTTATTTTGTTAGTATGTTTGGTTTTGTTCTCTGTCTCCCCCTTTTAGACTGCGAGCCCACTGTTGGGTAGGGACTGTCTCTATATGTTGCCAATTTGTACTTCCCAAGCGCTTAGTATAGTGCTCTGCACACAGTAAGCGCTCAATAAATATGATTGATGATGATGATGATCCCCATTTTACTGAGGGAACTGAGGCCCAGAGAAGTGAAGTGACTTGCCCAGAGTCACACAGCTGACGATTGACAGAGCTGGGATTTGAACCCGTGACCTCTGACTCCAAAGCCCGGGCTCTTTCCACTGAGCCACGCTGCTTCTATGCATTGCAACTATGCATTTCAACTTCACTGGTGACGGGAAATGGATTAGGCAGAGCTGTGCCGGCTGCGAAGTGAGCAGCCATGTTGTCGTGAAGCAGTCTGCAAATTTTAATGAACTTCTCAGGGCAGCCGGATTTCCTAAGCAAGTTCCAAAGACTGGCTCTGCCGATGGTAACTAACGTCATCATCATCATCAATCGTATTTATTGAGCGCTTACTGTGTGCAGAGCACTGTACTAAGCGCTTGGGAAGTACAAGTAGGCAACATATAGAGACAGTCCCTACCCAACAGTGGGCTCACAGTCTCACAGTCTGTATAATTTTTGAAAACTATCTTGGTATTTGTTCCCTACACTTCTCCTGTATCTAATGTGCTGCACAGAACAGGTCCACTGTGCCATTCTCTGGTCTGAAGTCACAGTGTGACTCATAATTTATTTATTTATATTAATGTCTGTCTCCCCCTTTAGACTGCAAGCTTGCTGTGGGCAGGGAATGTGTCCACCAACTCCCAAGTGCTTAGATTGCAGGCTCCTTGATGACCGGGTGTGATAATAAATTCCGAGCCTGCTGTTGGGTAGGGACCGTCTCTATATGTTGCCAACTTGTACTTCCCAAGCGCTTAGTACAGTGCTCTGCACACAGTAAGCACTCAATAAATACGATTGAATGAATGAATGGTTCCAGAGAGAGCAGGACATGGGGAGACCTTGTGCTTCTTAATGAAGGCACATCTCTTGTATATATGTATATATGTTTGTACATATTTATTACTCTATTTATTTATTTATTTATTTTACTTGTACATATCTATTCTATTTATTTGATTTTGTTAGTATGTTTGGTTTTGTTCTCTGTCTCCCCATTTTAGACTGTGAGCCCACTGTTGGGTAGGGACTGTCTCTATATGTTGCCAATTTGTACTTCCCAAGCGCTTAGTACAGTGCTCTGCACATAGTAAGCGCTCAATAAATACGATTAATGATGATCTCTTCCGAGGAGACTTCCCTAAGCCCTCTTTTCTTCTTCTCCTACTCCCTTTTGTGTCACCCTGACTTGCTCCCTTCATTCCTCCTCCCTCCCATCCCCACAGCTGCTTGAGAAGCCGAGTGGTTTAGTGGGAAGAGCAGGGGCTTGGGAGTCGGAGGTTGTGGGTTCTAATCTCAGCTCTGCCACTTGTCAGCTGTGTGGCTTTGGGCAGTTCACTCAACTTCTCTGTGCCTCAGTTACCTCATCTGTAAAATGGGGATTAAGACTGTGAGCCCGGCGTGGGACAACCAGATTATACTGTATCTACCCCAGTGTTTAGAACAGTCCTTGGCACATAGTAAGCGCTTAACAAATACCATCATCATCCATTATTATAAGTGCTTAGTACAGTGCTCTGCACACAGTAAGCACTCAATAAATCAATCAATCGTATCTAGTCGGCACTGAACTAGAAAACCTATCGACCACTTTCCAGTTTGATCTGACAGTTTTAGAATCCCATGGATTAAAAGTATTTCCCGAGCCTGAATAACAGAGCTAGACCGAATTGGAAATGGGAAGGGCGTATTCATTCATTCAATCGTATTTATTGAGCGCTTACTGTGTGCAGAGCACTGTACTAAGCGCTTGGGAAGTACAAGTTGGCAACGTATAGAGACAGTCCCTGCCCAACAGTGGGCTCACAGTCTAGAAGGGGGATACAGAGAACAAAACCAAACATATTAACAAAATAAAATAAATAGAATAGATATGTACAAGCAAAATCAATAAATAAATTGAGTAATAAATATGACTGAATGAATATATCTGTTATTTATGTATTTATTTATTTATGTGTATTAATGTCTGTCTCCCCCTCCAGACTGTGAGCTCGTTATGGGCAGGGACTATGCCTGTTTGTTGTTATAGTGTACTCTCCCAAGCACTTAGTACAGTGCTTTGCACACAGCAAGCGCTCAATATATACGATTGGAGGAATGAAGGAATGAATGCTGTGGCCCCTGACTGGACACAAGGCATAGAGAGGGATCGTAGGGATCCCCGGTGTTTCCAAGTCCAGCGGCCAGGGATCTGGAGGGGTGAGTCTCCTGCCCCTGAGAGGGAGAAGGATGAGCCCCAGGATGCCTACTGAGGGGGTGCAATATTAGATCCAGGGAAAGGTGGGTTCATCTAGGTTTACTCTGGTTGTTACTTCGTCAAGAATATATTGAATAATAATGATAATCGTTCTATTTGTTAAGTGCTTACTACATGCTAGGCATTGTACTAAGCGCTGGGCGGATGCAAGCCAATTAGGTTGGACACAGTCCCTGTCCCACACGGGGCTCACAGTCTTAATCCCCATTTTACAAATGAAGTAACTGAGGCCCAGAGAAGTGAAGTGACTTGCCCAAGGCCACACAGCAGAAAAGTGGCTGAGCTGGGATTAGAACCTACTGAGAGCTCACCTCCTCCAGGAGGCCTTCCCAGACTGAGCTCCCTCCTTCCTCTCCCCCTCCTTCCCCTCCCCACAGCACCTGTATATATGTATATATGTCTGTACGTATTTATTACTCTATTTATTTATTTTATTTGTGCATATCTATTCTATTTATTTTGCTAATATGTTTGGTTTTGTTGTCTGTCTCCCCCTTCTAGACTGTGAGCCCGCTGTTGGGTAGGGACCGTCTCTATATGTTGCCCACTTGGACTTCCCAAGCGCTTAGAACAGTGCTCTGCAATCAATCAATCAATCAATCGTATTTATTGAGCGCTTACTGTGTGCAGAGCATTGTACTAAGCGCTTGGGAAGTACAAATTGGCAACATATAGAGACAGTCCCTACCCAACAGTGGGCTCACAGTCTACAAGGGGGAGACAGAGAACAAAGCCAAACATACTAACAAAATAAAATAAATAGAATAGATATGTACAAGTAAAATAAATAGAGTAATAAATACATACAAACATATATACATATATACAGCTGCTGTGGGGAAGAGAAGGAGGTAAGATGGGGGGGATGGAGAGAGTAAGCGCTCAACAAATACGATTGAATGAATGAATGAACCCATGACCTTCTGAGCCCTAGGCCTGTGCTCTATCCACTACGCCATGCTGCTTCCAATTGAATACGGTAAAGACCCGAGATCTTAGTGTTTGCCTGTGGTGGGAGTTGGGGTGAAGAGGAGACACAACAGAAACTCCTCACTATCGGCTTCAAAGCTCTCCATCACCTCGCCCCTTCTTACCTCACCCTCCCTTCTCTCCTAAAACCCGGCCTGCACACTCTGCTCCTTTGGCGCTAACCTTCTTACTGGGCCTCCATCTCGCCCGTCTCGCTGCCGACTCCTGGCCCATGTCCTACCTCTGGCCTGGAACGCCCTCCCTCCTCAAATCTCTCTGACCACCACTCTCCCGCCCTTCAAAGCCCTACTGAAGGCCCATCTCCTCCAAGAGGCCTTCCTAGACTGAGCCCCCAGTTGATAGACTGACTAGGAAAAGGGAAGAGGAAGGAGAGGGAAAGGGAGCAAAAACAAGAGAAGGGGGAAGAGCAAGGAGGGAAGAGGAAGGAAAGTGGTGATGGGAAGAAGGAGAGGGTAATGAAGTGAGAGACAGAAGGAGAAGAGAAAGACATAACAGAGGCAGATTATAAGGCAATGGAAAAGGGGGACACCATTAAACTTTCCTCTCACCAGTCAAGACAAAGAATTAGCAGTCAACATGCCCACCTAATACACCAAAATATTTCTAGGCTCCAGGCCACCTGTCTTCCACTCAGAGGGAATACCTTCTGCAGAAATCTTCCACAAGAGATACGGCTCTGCCCAAACGGGAATCAGAGATTCCAGGTAAAGTAATCCCACCGATCCTTATTGAAATCTTCACCCAAACACACATGTGCACAAGTCAAACTGTCTCTAGGAAAGCCAGAAAAATGGCTATGTTGGACTGCCCATCTGGAAGATGAAATGAGTGTGAGAGACTAGTAGAGAAACTAAAAAAAATGGAGACTAAAATATGTTCATTCATTCATTCATTCATTCATTCGTATTTATTGAGCACTTACTGGGTGCAGAGCACTGTACTAAGCGCTTGGGAAGTACAAGTTGGCAACATATAGAGACGGTCCCTACCCAACAGTGGGCTCACAGTCTAGAAGATCAAAGTATGATGAAGTAGTAGTACTACTATTTCACTATTTATTAATAAATAAATAAATAATAATAAACAACAATAATAAACAATAATAAATAAATAGTAATAGTAAATTACTATTTATTAAGCACCCTCTGGGAGCACTGTATTCTACTGAGCCTAGTTTGGGATGTAGTGATCAAGTAAGTGGCATATTCCTGCCCACAAGGAGCTTTCAGTCGATTGGGGGAGGCATGACAGTATTTGTGTGGATTTTGCACGCATTCAAATCTTAATCAATTGGGATTTCAATATCTGCTGGTCTCCTTCCAGTAGGTGGTTCTTTTTGATGCCTGTCACTCCCATTTTAGCCTTGTTTCTTTCCACTAGATCATGCTGTCCTCCTTCAACAAGGCTGGGAACCGGAAAAGTTGGTTTTTAACGCAGAGGACAGAACCTAGAGAAGCAGCGTGGCTCAGTGGAAAGAGCCCGGGCTTTGGAGTCAGAGTTCATGGGTTCGAATCCCAGCTCCTCCACTTGCCAGCTGTGTGACTTTGGGCAAGTCACTTCACTTCTCTGGGCCTCAGTTACCTCATCTGTAAAATGGGGATTAAGATTGTGAGCCCCTCGTGGGACAACCTGATCACCTTGTAACCTCCCCAGCGCTTAGAACAGTGCTTTGCACATAGTAAGCACTTAATAAATGCCATTATAATAATAATGATAATAACTAAAATCTATCTTGAGAAGCAGTGTTGCCTAGTGAATAGAGCCCGGGCCTGGGAGTCAGAAGGACCTGAGTTCTAATCCCGGCTCTGCCAATTGTCTGCTGTGTGACCTTGGGCGAGTCACTTCACTACTCTGTGCCTCAGTTCCCTCATCTGTAAAATGGGGATTGAGACTGTGAGCCCCATGTGGGACAGGGACTGTGTCCAACCTGATTAAATTGTACCCACCCCAGCACTTAATATAGTGCCTGGGACATAGTAAGCGCTTAACAAATAACACAATTATTACCTAAATAATGCTCAGGTTCTATAGAAGAGTAGCTTGAACTCTTTTAGTTCCACATCTTTACAGTTCAACCCCAAAGAGATCAATATAGTAATAATAATGATAATGACGGCATTTGTTAAGCGCTTACTATGTGCAAAGCACTGTCCTAAACGCTGGGGGGGATACGAGGTGACCAGGTTGTCCCACATGGGGCTCACAGTCTTCATCCCCATTTTACAGATGAGGTCACTGAGGCTCCGAGAAGTGAAGTGACTTGCCCAAGGTCACAGAGCAGACATGTGGTGGAGCTGGTATTCGAACCCATGACTTCAGACTCCAAAGCACATGCTCTTTCCACTGAGCCATGCTGCTTCTCTAGTAATAGTAATAGTTATGGCTATTAGTAATAGTATATTATGTACTATAATATAATAATATAATATAATAATAATATAATATATTACGTACTAATAAGAGAAGCAGCGTGGCTCAGTGGAAAGAGCCTGGGCTTTGGGGTCAGAGGTCACGGGTTCAAATCCCGGCTCCGCCACTCATCAGCTATGTGACTTTGGGCAAGTCACTTCACTTCTCTGGGCCTCAGTTACCCCATCTGTAAAATGGGGTTTAAGACTGTGAGCCCCACATGGGACAACCTGATCACCTTGTAAATTCCCCAGCGCTTAGAACAGTGCTCTGCACATAGTAAGTGCTTAATAAATGCCATTATTATTATTATTATTACTATAATATAATAGTATATTATATTATAGTATAATATATATTATTAGTATATAATAGTATATTATGGCTAATAGTAATAGTTATGGCTTTTATTAAGAGCTTATCTTGTGCCAAGCACCGTGCTAAGTGCCGGGGAAAACAACAATTAATTAGATTTGGCTTAGTTCCCACACAAGTTTCTCAATTTAGAAGTACGGAAAGCAGGTATCTTTTCCCCATTTTATGGATGAGGACACTGAGGTTTAGTCAGGTTAAATGCCTCGTGTAAGGCGACAGAGCAGCCGGACAAGTACCTACCTAAAACAGGGCGAAATACACGTTACTTCATCTACAACTACTCTTACTACAGAGCTAAGTACTCTTTCCAAGAAGGTTCACTGTCTCCTTGTCTCCATTATGTAACCCTATTTTTGTGTTATGCCATCGAGTCGTGTCCGACCCGTAGCGAACTCACGGACACTTCTCTCCCAGAACGTCCCACCTCCGCCTGCAATCGTTCTGGTAGTGGATCCACAGGGTTTTCTTGGTATAAATATGGAAGCGGTTTACCACTGCCTCCTTCCACGCGGTAAACCTGCGGTAAACCTGAGTCTCCGCCCTCGACTCTCCCACGCAGCTGCTGCCCAGCCCGGGTGAGTTTTGACTTGTAGCGGATTGCCTTCCACTTGCTAGCCACTGGCCAAGCTAGGAATGGAATGGAAATCATCATCATCATCATCATCAATCGTATTTATTGAGCACTTACTATGTGCAGAGCACTGTACTAAGTGCTTGGGAAGTACAAATTGGCAACATATAGAGACAGTCCCTACCCAACAGTGGGCTCACAGTCTAAAAGGGGGAGAAGGAGAACAAAACCAAACATACTAACAAAATAAAATAAATAGGATAGATATGTACAAGTAAAATAAATAGAGTAATAAATATGTACAACCATATATACATATATACAGGTGCTGTGGGGAAGGGAAGGAGGTAAGATGGGGGGGATGGAGAGGGGGACGAGGGGGTGAGGAAGGAAGGGGCTCAGTCTGGGAAGGCCTCCTGGAGGAGGTGAGCTCTCAGCAGGGCCTTGAAGGGAGGAAGAGAGCTAGCTTGGCGGATGGGCAGAGGGAGGGCATTCCAGGCCCAGGGGATGACGTGGGCCGGGGGTCGATGGCGGGACAGGCGAGAACGAGGTACGGTGAGGAAATGCCTCTGCTTGACTCTCCCTCCCATAGTCGAGACTGGTAGAGGACTGAAAACTCTCCAGGTGCGATCCTGAGAAGGAAAGTAACCCTATACCTAATTTCAAAGAACCCAAGATTCCTGCTTCCCAATCCTATGTTCGTTCCCTAACTGCTTTGCTGCTGTTCACGTGTAAATAAGCTAGCAAGATGCAAATTATACGCATAATACTGAGTTCTGCATTAAATCATTTTCATTTTCCAACGATTACTGATTCCCATGACCATACTGTTTTAGGGTAGATTAGGACTTCTAGACTTCTTCTAAATAATAATAATAATAATGATGGTGTTTGTTAAGCGCTTACTATGTGCAAAGCACTGTTCTAAGCGTTGGGGGGGATACAAGGTGATCAGGTTGTTCCACTTGGGGCTCACAGTCTTAATCCCCATTTACAGATGAGGTAACTGAGGCTCAGAAAAGTTAAGTGACTTGCACAAAGTCACACAGCTGACAAGTGGCGGAGCTGGGATTTGAACCCATGACCTCTGACTCCAAAGCCCGTGATCTTTCCACTGAGCCATGCTGCTTCTAGACTGTGAGCCCACTGTTGGGTAGGGACTGTCTCTATATGTTGCCGACTTGTACTTCCCAAGCGCTTAGTACAGTGCTCTGCACACAGTAAGTGCTCAATAAATACGATTGATTGATTGAAGTATGTGGAATCTGCAGATTTACTGCATGCCCTAGACAGAATTCAATAACTTGACCCAGACCCTGGTATACGAGTCTCTCCTGCTAAACAAATATAGACAATTCCAAAAATTACTTAGTTCAATAATTTGTAATAGTTCATTCATTTATTCATTCATTCATTCAATCATTTATTGAGTGCTCACTGTGTGCAGAGCACTGTACTAAGCGCTTGGGAAGTACAAGTGGGCAACATATAGAGACGGTCCCTACCCAACAACCGGCTCACAGTCTAGAGGGGGGAGACAGACAACAAAACAAAACATGTGGACAGGTGTCAAGTCATCAGAATAAATAGAAATAAAGCTAGAAGCACATCATTAACAAAATAAATAGAATAGTAAATATGCACAAGCAAAATAAATAGAGTAATAAATCTCCAATCAATCAATCAATCAATCGTATTTATTGAGTGCTTACTGTGTGCAGAGCACTGTACTAAGCGCTTGAACTAATAGTTCAAAAAAAGGTGGAAGGGTATGAGGGGAATAAATACTAGAAGGATTGGGTATAAAGACATACCAATCTTTCGTGCCAGAGGGTTTTTTTAATGCTTTTCAAAGCAGAGAATGCAATATCGTAAAATTTATCCATCTACACCTCATAATCATCTCTAAATCTAATGGGACACAAATGCATTTCATCAGAGATGAAATCTTCAGTGACTGCTAAAATGAAAATCAAAAAAATTATTACAGTCTAGTAGTTTGGCTTCCAGCGAGCATTAATCAGAAATCATAATAAATCCACATGCTTCTTTAGACAGCACATTAGTCAAACAGTTTTGTATGATAACGACATTGACTAATGGGCCCTGAGTTAGAAGGGTCAATCATAAACTCATCAAATGCTTCATTTAATTTCTTAATTTGGACAAACACAATTTGTTTTGGGGAAAGATATCAGGTGTTTGTGAATGAATAATGGCTATGCAACCAAACTCCATTAATCAGCTCATGATTACAAATGACTCAGAGATTGTTTATTCTAATTTCATTCATTTGGGTCAACAAAGAAAACATGAGCAAATAAAACCATTCGGGGAAAAATGGCACACTTATTTCTCCACAGTTAATAAGGTAATGATAAATATTCTTTCAATAGCTGTAGCACAAGGATTTTAAAACTCGGATGGGAACGATTCCATTTTTTGAAAGAAATATAGTAAGAACGTATAAGCATAAAGCAAACTAGGATAGTCTTATTGTAAGGGATATTTGTGATACTTAAGAATTTACTATTCTGTACTAATCACTGGGGCAAATTCAAGATAATCAGGTTGACACAGTCCCTGTCTCATGTGGGGCTCACAACCCATTAAATTGTAAACTCCTCAAGGGCACGATCAATCATTCAATCAATCATATTTACTGAGCGCTTACTGTGCGTACTAGGCGCTTGGGAAAGCAGCTCGTTGTGGGCAGGGAACACGTCTATAAACTCTGCTATACTGTACTCTCTCAAGTGCTTAGTATAGTACTCTGCACACCGTAAGCACTCAACAAATACAATTTACTTATTGATTGATTACAGTACTCTGCACACCGAAAGCACTCAATAAATACAATTTACTTATTGATTGATTACAATACAACAGGGCTGGTAGACATATTCCCTGTCCATAAACAAGTTTACAGTCTAGAGGGGGAGACAAAGATGAACATAAACTAGGGTTATACACGTAAGTACTATGGGGCTGAGGAAGGGGTGAATATTAAATACTTCCCCTGTAATATTTAACAGTGGATTTGGGAATCATTCAGAATTCAGCACTAGTAAAAGCAAGCATTATTGCATTTGAGAGAGGGAATAAAAACAGGGGTTAGAAACCCAGGTTTAGAAAGCGAGATCTGGCTTATCTAGATAATAATAATAATGATGATGGCACTTATTAAGCACTTAATAGGTGCAAAGCACTGTTCTAAATGCTGTTCTAAGCGCTATGTTGCCAACTTGTAATAATAATAATAATAATAATAATGGCATTTACTAAGTGCTTACTATGTGCAAAGCACTGTTCTAAGCACTGGGGAGTTTACAAGATGATCAGGTTGTCCCATGGGGGGGCTCACAGTCTTAATCCCCATTTTACAGATGAGGGAACTGAGGCCCAGAGAAGTGAAGTGACTTGCCCAAAGTCACACAGCTGACAGTTGGCAGAGCCGGGATTTGAACCCATGAACTCCGACTCCAAAGCCCGTGCTCTTTCCAGTGAGCCACGCTGCTTCTCCAACTTGTACTTCCCAAGCGCTTAGTACAGTGCTCTGCACAAAGTAAGCGCTCAATAAATATGATTGATTGGGGAGGTTACAAGGTGATCAGGTTGTCCCACGGGGGGGCTCCCCATTTTCCAGATGAGGGAAATGAGGCCCAGAGACGTGAAGTGACTTGCCCAAAGTCACACAGTTGACATTTGGCGGAGCTGGGGTTTGAACCCATGACCTCTGTCTCCAAAGCCCGGGCTCTTTCCACTGAGCCGCGCTGCTTCTCTTGATACAAATGTGGTTCTTGAGCAAAGCCACTCCGTGGCAGTCACCAATGAATCAGTTGTATTTATTGAGCGCTTACTGTGTGCAGAGCACTGTACTAAGCGCTTAGACCTAGTATGATGACAGCAGGGCCATCGGCTTCACCTTCCAAACATTCTGGGCAGGAAATAGCTGGTGCACCACTGAGCCGGAGAGGGACTGAGGGGAAGCCAAGAGGGCAGCCCCATTCCTTGTATTCTCTCAGTAGGACACGTGGCCCTGCTTGGCCTGGGAACAAGAGAGGTCACCACTGTCCCCGTCAGTAAGATGGCACAGCAAGCTGGAGCTGCCCTGACGAGCTAGCCTACAGGTGCTGGGCAGCGGGCAAGGGCAACCCTATATCCGACACTGCACAAACCCATCGCCATCCCCACGGCCCCGAAGAAGCGGAAGGCTCGGCTCCCACGCGTGCTGGATTAAAATGGCTGAGGTAATGGGTGGCAAAGAAGGGGAGGGAGGGGTCCTCGATTATTTAATGTTGCACCTGCCACTGCTGCCAAATCCCGACAGGTGACTACGTCAGGGCGTGCTAGGACAGGAGGCTGGCAGTGGGAATGGTGTAATTCCTCTGTCATCCCCGGTGAGGAGAAAGAGCCAGTTGATTCCAAGCAGTTCACTCATTCAATCGTATCTATTGAATGCTTACTGTGTGCAGAAGCCTGTATTAAGCCTTAATGATGCATTTATTAAGCGCTTACTATGTGCAAAGCACTGTTCTAAGCGCTGGGGAGGTTACAAGGTGATCAGCTTGTCCCACGGGGGGCTCACAGTCCTCATCCCCATTTCACAGATGAGGGAACTGAGGCCCAGAGGAGTTAAGTGACTTGCCCAAAGTCACCAGCTGACAATTGGCAGAGCCGGGGTTTGAACCCATGGCCTCTGACTCCAAAGCCCGTGCTCTTTTCACTGAGCCATGCTGCTTCCCTGCCTTGGGTTGCTTTACTCCCTCCCCAACCTATATACGAGAAAAATAATTTTTGATTTGTTTAAGATTTTCAGGCCGTTTTCTGCCCTACAAACCTACTCTGACTGCCCAAAGCCCTCCCTCTCCCAGTCTTCAAATCAATCAATCAATCGTATTTATTGAGCACTTACTGTGTGCAGAGCACTGTACTAAGCGCTTGGGAAGTACAAGCTGGCAACATATAGAGACAGTCCCTACCCAACAGTGGGCTCACAGTCTAGAAACAGTCAAAGATAACACTATTTCCACTCCAGCTTAAGCGAACAATTGTGTACCTCTACATTCTGAATTATCCTCTCAGGGTCACAACTGGGGAGTTTCCAGTACTCCACCAGTTTCGGCTATGGGAGGGAGAGTCAAGCAGAGGCCTACCCATTCCATTCCTAGCTTGGCCAGTGGCTAGCGAGTGGCAGGAGATTTGCTACAAGTCAAGACTCCCCTGTGCTGGGTAGCAGTACCACGGGAGAGAGTTGAGGGCAGAGACTCAAAGTTTACTGCACGGAAAGAGGCAATGGTAAACCACTTCTGGATTTTCACCTAGAAAACTCTCTGGATACACTATCAGAACAATGGCAGATGGCGGTGGGGCTTTACAAGAGAGATGAATCAATCAATCAATCATATTTATTGAGCGCTTACTGTGTGCAGAGCACTGTACTAAGCACTTGGGAAGTACAAGTTGGCAACATAGACAGTCCCTACCCAACAGTGGGCTCACAGTCTAGAGTTCATCATCATCATCATCAATCGTATTTATTGAGCGCTTACTGTGTGCAGAGCACTGTACTAAGCGCTTGGGAAGTAAAAGTTGGCAACATATAGAGACAGTCCCTACCCAGCAGTGGGCTCACAGTCTAAAAGGGGGGAGACAGAGAACAAAGCCAAACATACTAACAAAATATAATAAATAGAACAGATATGTACAAGTAAAATAAATAAATAGAGTAATAAATATGTACAAACATATATACATATATACAGGTGCTGTGGGGGAGGCAAGGAGGTACGATGAGGGGGATGGAGAGGGGGACGAGGGGGAGAGGAAGGAAGGGGCTCAGTCTGGGAAGGCCTCCTGGAGGAGGTGAGCTCTCAGTAGGGCCTTGAAGGGAGGAAGAGAGCTAGCTTGGTGGCTGGGCAGAGGGAGGGCATTCCAGGCCCAGGGGATGACGTGGGCCGGGGGTCGATGGCGGGACAGGCGAGAACGAGGTACAGTGAGGAGATTAGCGGCAGAGGAGCGGAGATGCATCCATTGTGTCACGATGGGTCAGAGACGATTCGACAGCATTAGACAAGACAATATTTTGAATTAAGACTAACATCTAACACCTTTCACAAGTCTGTTTAATGTGTAAACGTGGTGCTTTGCAATTTTGCCATTCACCCTGCCCCCTTCCCCAATAGAAGGACAGGGAGAGATCACATAAACTGGCTGTTTTTCCCTTCCTCCCTCTTTCCCTTCCTTACTACTTCTTCTCCAGCCAGTCAATTAATCAATTCGTCTACACCTCTTCCTTAGACTGTGAGCCCCATGTGTGACAAAGATAGTGCACGGTACATAGACAGAAGCAGAGTGGCACAGTGGATAGAGCACAGGCCTGGGAATCAGAAGGACTTGGGTTCTAATCCTGCCTCCACCATTTGTCTAATGTGTGACCCTCGGCAAGTCACTTCACATCTCTGCGCCTCTGTTACCTCAACTGTAAAATGGGGATTAAGACTGTGAGCCCCACGTGGGACAGTGAATGCACCCCACCCGATTACCTTGTATCTACCCCAGTGCTTAGAACCATGTTTGGCACATAGTAAGCACTTAACAAATCCCATTATTATGTTATCATCATCATTATTATTATTATCATACTTTGGCACATAGCGAGTGCTTGATAAGTAGAATTATTATCACTATTAGAGAAGCAGCGTGGCTCAGTGGAAAGAGCGTGGGCTTGGGAGTCAGAGGTCATGGGTTCAAATCCTGGCTGTGTCAGTTGTCAGCTGTGTGACCTTGGGCAAGTTTCTTAACTTCTCTGAGCCTCAGTTACCTCAGTTACCTCATCTGTAAAACAGAGATTAAGGCTGTGTGCCCCATGTGGGACAACCTGATTACTTTATATCCTCCCCAGCGCTTAGAACAGTGCTTTGCACATAGTAAGCGCTTAAAAAAATGCCACCATTAGTATTATTATTACTATTGCTATTGATAATAATGCTTTGCACATAGTAAGCTCTTAATAAATGCCACTATTATTATTATAACAACAAAAATCATCAGTGGGATTAATTGAGCACTTAGTCTATGCACAGCACTATATTAAGCATTTGGGAGAGTACAATTCAATAGAGTTGGCAGACACAATCCCTGCCCACAAGGAGCTTACAGTCTAGAAGGGAGACAGACATTAACATAAATTACAGACGGAGAAAATGACAGGGTATGAAGAAACATACATAAGTGCTGTAGGACTGGAAGTGCATATCGAAACGCTTAAGGGATACAGATCCAACTCAGAGGCAACACTGAAGGGAGGGCAAATAGGAAAAATGAGGGCTTAGTCAATCATACATTCATTCATTCAATTGTATTTATTGAGTGCTTATTGTATGCAGAGCATTGGGAAGTACAAGTCGGCAACATATAGAGATGGTACCTACCCAACAACGGGCTCACAGCCTAGAAGGGAGACAGGCAGCAAAACAAAACATGGAGACAGGTGTCAAAACCGTCAGAATAAGTAGAATTATAGCTATATGCACATCATTAATAAAATAGAGTAGTAAATATGTACAAGTAAAATAAATAGAGTAATAAATATGTACAAATATATACAAGTGCTGTGGGGAGGGGAGGGAGGTAGGGCGGGTGGGCGATGGGGAGGAGGAGAGGAAAAAGGGGGCTCAGGGAAGACACCTGGGAGAAGATGCGTTTGAAGATGTGATTTTAGAAGGATTTTGAAGATGGAAAGAGTCGCCGTCAGTCAGATGTGAAGGGGGAAGGAGTGTGGGGCAGGAGGGAAGCCAACAACAACAGGTCAATGGCAAAAGAGATGAGACTGAGGTAAAGAGGTCAGTGTTAGAAGAGCAAACTGTGCGGGTTGTGTTGTAGTAGAGGAACGAAGTTAGGCAGGAGGGGAAAAGCTGACTGAGTGTCTTAAAGCCTGTGGTAAACCCTTTCCGTTTGATGTGGAGAGGGATAGGCAACCACTGGAAGTTTTTGAGATGTGGGAAGATGTGCACAGAATGACCGTTTGATCCGGGCAGCAGAGTAAAGTATGGACTGGAGTGAGGAGAGGATGGAGACAGGCACGTCAGTGAGGAAGGAATTGGGATGGAGAAGAAGGGGCAGAGTCTAGAGAAGTAGTGAAGGTAGAAGCAGAATAGCCTTGTGGAAAGAGCATGGGTATGGGAATCAGAGGACTTGCAGTAACACACTGGGCAAGTCACTTAATTTCTCCGTGAATCAGTTTCCTCCTTTGTAAATGGGGATTCACTAACTGTTCTGCCATTTGGACTGTGAGCCCATGTGGGACGGGGACTGTGTCTAACCTGATTAACTTGTTTCTACCCTAATGCACAGTACACAGCTTAAGTGCTTAACAAATACCATTATTATTAGTAGTAGTACTAGTACTATTATTATTAATGTAGAACTGACAGTATTTGGTGATAGACTGAACGTGCAGGTTTATATGACAGAGCTGAGTCAAAGATAATGCTCAGATTATGGACTTGCAGTCAGTCAGGCAATTGTATTTACTGAGTGCTTACTGTGTGCAGAGCTCTGTATTAACTGCTTGGGAGCGTATAATACAACAATAAAAGGATGCATTCCCTGCCCACATCATTCATTCAATCGTATTTATTGAGCGCTTACTGTGTGCAGAGCACTGCACATCGAGCTTACAAGGCTACAAGGGGGAGAGAGACATTGATGTGAATAAATTACACATATGTAGATAAGTGCTGTGGGGCTGGGAGGGGGAATCATCATCATCATCAATCGTATTTATTGAGCGCGTACTGTGTGCAGAGCACTGTACTAAGCGCTTGGGAAGTACAAGTTGGCAACATATAGAGACGGTCCCTACCCAACAGTGGGCTCACAGTCTAAAAGAATGAATGAATAGAGGGAACAAATCAGGGTGATGCAGAAGGGAGTGGGAGAAGAGGAAAGAAGTGCTTAGGGAGGGCCTCTTGGAAGAGGTGTGTCTTCAATAAGGGTTTGAAGCGGGGGAGAGTCACTGTCTGTCAGATATGAGGAGGGAGGGCATCCCAGGCCACAGACAGGATGTGGGTGAGATGACTGCAGTGAGATAAATGAGATGAAGGTCCAGTGAGAAGGGGAGCACTAGAGGAGCAAAGTGTGCAGGTTGGGTTGTAGCAAGAGAGTAGAGGGGTGAGATGGGAGGGGGGAGGGTGATTGAGGGCTTTAAAACCAATGGTGAGAAGATTCTATTTGATGCGTAGATGGATGGGAAACCACTGGAGTTTCTGGAGGAGTAGGGAAACATATCCTGAGCATTTATTTAGGAAAATGATCCAGGCGGCAGAGTAAAGTATGAACCAGAGAGGGGAGAGGCAGGAGGCAGGAAGGTCCATAAGGAGGCTGATACAGTAATCAAGGCGGAGAGGATAAGTGACTGGATTAACATGGTAGCTTGGATGGAGAGGAAAGGGTGGATTTTAGAGATGGTGTGAAGGTCGAACCGACAGGATTTAGTGATGGATTCAATACATGGGTTGAAGAAGAGAGAAGAATCAAGGAAAATGCTAAGGTTACAGGCTGGTGGTGCCGTCTAGAGTGATGGGAAAGTCAAGGGAAGGACACGGTTTGGGTGTGAAGATAAGAAGTTCTGTTTAAGACATTAAATTCGAAGTGATGGGAGGATGTCCAAGTAGACACGTCCTGAAGACAGGAGGAAATGTGAGCCGGGGAAAATGGTCATGTTCTCTACAGTAATGGGAAAATCAAAAGGAGGAGAGGGTGTGGGCAGAAAGACAAGGAGTTTTGTTTTGGACATATAGAGTCTGAGGTGTCAGTTGGGTGTCCAAGTAGACATGTCCCGAATGCAGAAGGAAATGCTAAACTTCAGAGAAGACTAAAGATTTAACTAAGATTAAAGACTTCCTTCAATTCCTAAAGGAAAATTCAGAAATCACAAAATTGCCTGTTTTTTTTTCTGGTTCATTCCTGGACTAAAATGTTTAATTGGGAATTTAGAAAATTGGGACAAGTACTGAATACAAACGCCAAATACCTCTGTAAAGTTTGCTATATAAAGAAGATAGAAAACCTAAGGTAACTGTAAATTTGGTATTAATATAAGATCACCTACAAGCCTGCAAGATACATCTGCACATAATTAGCTCTCAGATTTGCATCAAAATCATTTACACCATATGCCGCAACATTAGTGAAATCTCATTAGTTAATGCAAGCCTGAGCTACTTTCATGTGTCACTGGCACAGAAAACAAATCTTAAGAGTAAAATATTACAAGAAAATGAAAGATATGAACTATTTGGAAATAAGTCTGGAAGTAATAAGCATTTACAAATACGAGGCTACTATGGATATGGGAAGTGGGAGTTTCCTGATGCAGTTTGGTCTGTGAAAGAGTGGTGGTGGGGATCATCATCATCATCAACAATCGTATTTATTGAGCGCTTACTGTGTGCACAGCACTGTACTAAGCGCTTGGGAAGAACAAGTTGGCAACACACAGAGACAGTCCCTACCCAACAGTGGGCTCACAGTCTAAAAGGGGGAGACAGAGAACAAAACCAAACATACTAACAAAATAAAATAGAATAGATATGTACAAGTAAAATAAATAAATAAATAGAGTAACAAATATGTACAAACATATATACATATATACAGGTGCTGTGGGGAAGGGAAGGAGGTAAGATGGGGTGGGGGGGATGGAGAGGGGGACGAGGGTGGGGATGGTTGGACGGCTCTCCTCCCAGAGAAGGATTCCCCTTTAACTCTACACCAGGGTATTTGGAGCTTCATGATAAATTTATTATGAGCATACTTTCGCCTAAATCACTAATATATAGAAGAAGCAAGGCCTAGTGGTTAGAGCTCAGGCCTGGGAGCTAGAAGGACCTAGTTTCTAATCCCAGCTCTGCCACTTGTCTGCTGTGTGCTCTTAGGCAAGTCACTTAACCTCTCTGTGCCTCAGTTCCCTCATCTGGAAAATGGGGATTAAGACTGTGAGCCCTATATGAGACAGGGACCGTGTCCAACCCGATTATCTTGTATCTACACCAGTGCTTAGAACAGTGCCTAAGTATATGACTCTGTACAAAAGTTTTCCAAAGAAATTCTAATGGCACTTCTTGGTAAAACATAAAGGAAGAATTTGGACACTAGGCAATTTAAAGAAAATATAATCATTTTCAAATGTGATTCATTCATTCATTCATTCAATCGTATTTATTGAGCGCTTACTGCGTGCAGAGCACTGTACTAAGCGCTTGGGAAGTACAAGTTGGCAACATACTTCACTTCTGTGTCTCAGTTACCTCATCTGTAAAATGGGGATTAAGACTATGAAACTTGTGATCACTTTAATTACCGTAAAGCCATTCTACAAAAGCTAGACGAGTTTGAGCAAAACCTCAGTTCAGAAAGTACCGTATTTGTGGAAACACTTCTGTACCAGACCCAAACTACCTCTTCTAGTTTGCTAGCCATGCTCCAAAGGGTGACAAGTGTCTGTGGGTTATTTTAGGTCTTTACCTTGGGATGTGAGTTGTATCCTGGCTTTGTAGACCAACACACGTTTTTTTTAAAAAACACTCCATCATATTCACTTTTTGGATTTAAATGGCTGAAATGAAAGTAACAATGTTGTTCACAAGATTGGACTATAATAACAATGATGGTGTTTGTTAAACACTTACTATGTGCCAAGCACTGTTCTAAGCACTGGGGTAGATACAGGGTGATCAGGTTATCCCATGTGGCACTCACAGTCTTAACCCCCATTATACAGATGAGGTAACTGAGGCACAGAGAAGTTAAGTGGTTTGTCCAAGGTCACACAGCAGACAAGTCCACAAACTACCACTTCAGCACATCTCTACCAGTTTCTCACTTCAGGGTAAATAACTGTAACACTCTAAACATATCTTACTTACCCCATTACTTAAACCCTAATGCAGGTGCATATCCAGTTTTTTCGTTTCATCCTATCTTTAAATTATCTTCAAATTATTTTAATGCACATATTTCTGGTCAGTCTTTGCAAAATCCTTGAGGGCAGGGATCATGATTAGCAACCCTATTATGTTTTCCCAAACGTCCGGCAGAATACTTTGCCCACGGTGAATGCTCAGTAAATACTCATGGGCTGACAGATATTTGATAGGCGTGTTCAAGTATTTTCGTGTGTGTTTGTGTGAGTGGGTGTGCATACAGAACTGTGTCCAACTGATTAACTTGTATCTACCCCAGTGCTTAAAACAGTGCTTGACATATAGTAAAAGTTTAGCAAATACCATTATATTTTAAAATACAGATACTCTATATTGCAGATTAAAAAGATGACATTACTTCAAAAATCAATGGATCCAATGTAGTGTGTTTCTATCTATGTTATTAATAAAAGAAATGCAGGATTATGGAAACAAAGCATGTACTACTACTACTACTACTACTACTACTACTATTACTAATAATGATGGCATTTGTTAAGCGCTTACTATGTGCCAAGCACTGTTCTAAGCCCTGGGGAAGATACAAGGTGATCAGGATGTCCCACGTGGGGCTCACAGTCTTAATCCCCATTTTACAGATGAGGTAACTGAGGCACAGAGAAGTTAAGTGACTTGCCCAAGGTCACACAGCTGACAATTGGCAGAGTCAGGATTTGAACCCATGACCTCTGACTCCCAAGCCCGTGATCTTTCCATTGAGCCACTAATAAGTAGATGTCTGTCTTTTACCCTGAAATACATGATATTTACCATCAGTTCTACCCCACAGCTTGGTTTCAATACCATTTTGGCTAGAACACAAGTAGGGAATTAGGGAGTGTTTTTTCCAACATGACAGGCACATGTTTGAGTTTGGCATGTCGCATTCTCCAAGGCTCGTGCTTGTTTCTGAAGTGCCGGCAATGATGAGTCCTGCAGTTTGAGTTTTCCTTACCATGAGGTTCACAACACAACCCACGCATGGGAGGAAAATTGGGTGTGCCCTTTATGCATTTCCCATTTGACCTGTACTTTTCATCTCCTTGTCAACTGTCATGGGTAAACCCCTTCAAACAATGACATTCTGGTTCCTGGGTTACTCCTGATTTCCTCATTTCAATCTGGACTTCCTCTTTCATTCTTTTCCATTGTTTCTTACTTTGGGATATAACCCCTCCCAGCCTTGTTTACCAAAGCTTCCACTCAAATCCTGGTAGGACTCCTGTCTTTTTTATTCATTCTGGAAATCCCGGGTAGTGGAGTGTTATCAATTTGGCTTCTCATTCTGGGGTTTTCAATAAGAGGTACTTAGTCTCAGAATCGCTGTCTAACACCCTGTCAGATACCAATGTGATATGCAGCGCCAAGTAAATATTCAAGACATTGATAGCTCGCCTTCAAGTTTGCATCTCAAGTCAGCTGACAACCCGCCTAAAGCTAATAGGACAAATCATTTGGATTTGCTGATGAAAAAGTCATCTGGAATTTGAATCAATCAATCAGTCAATCAATCAATCGTATTTATTGAGCGCTTACTGTGTGCAGAGCACTGTACTAAGCGCTTGGGAAGTACAAGATGGCAACATATAGAGACAGTCCCTACCCAACAGTGGGCTAAAACCTTACTGCATTCTAACAATCTAACTTTGTGGGGGATTTTAAAAAATGGTATTAGCTAAGTGTTTATTATGTGTCAAGCACTGAAATAATGATAATAATAATAATGGTATGTTAAGCGCTTACTACGTGCCAAGCACTGTTCTAAGCACTGGGGGGGGGATACAAGGTGATCAGGTTGTCCCGGGGGGGCTCACAGTCAATCCCCATTTTACAGATGAGGTAACTGAGGCACAGAGAAGTTAAGTGACTTGCCCAAAGTCACACAGCTGATGAGTGGAGGAGTCAGGATTCGAACCCATGACCTCTGACTCCCAAGCCCGTGCTCTTTCCACTGAGCAACGCTGCTTCTCCGCTCCAATTACTGGTTGCCATCATCCACCATTCCCTAGCCCTTACGTCCAATTTCCATAACTCTTTTGATGTCTTTTGCACAGTCATCTCCTTATCTAGCCCTACACTGATCCTCAAGGACTTTGACATTCATACGGATGTTGCTGATGACCTCCCATCTCTAATCACTGTCCAATCTTTGACCTCACCAACTCTGAAATCCCACTCTGCACTCACAACTTTGTCACCTGCCTTCTCTCCCACACACATCCTCCCCGCAAAGCTGTCCTGTTCACCACAGAGACTTCTAACTTCTTGACTCCCCACCTCCGATTATCCCAGGCCATCATGCCCATTTTGGTCTTCCGACCCAACCTTAAATTCACACCTTCATCTCCATCCTCTCAATTAAACTCAACTCCCTCATTCCCCGGGCTCTCTGTTAAGCTCATGCCACCAACCCACAGTCGCGGATCATCTTCACAATTTGCTTCCTCTGCATTGTGGAGAGGTGCTAGCATAAATCCAGGCATGAGACGACTCATCCATCTTGAATTCATCCTCACCCAGTTATAACTTCACCTTTTTCTTTGCCCAGCAATGCTACTTCTCCCATACTGACTTACGTCCACTGTTTCTGACTCACAACTCCTCCTTAAACTCTCAGTACCCAGTCCCCCACATCTTTTCCGATTGCCCCAGCCAGCTATTCCAACAAAAAAATTAAAACGATTGGGATTGAATTCTCCAAATCCTCCCCCTCACCTACTAATTTCCACCCTTTATGTGCCCCCATCCACTCTCTCATCCTTCCCTGCCATTTCTCAAGAGATCTGTTTCCTTTCAAAATCTACTCCTTTCACCTGCAATTCTGACCCCATCCCTTTGCAACGTATTAAAACTCTTGCTCCCTCCCTAACCATTATCTTCAATCGCCCATTTCCCAATGACTTCTTCCCTTCTGCTTTCCAACATCACCAAATATGCCCTATCTTAAAAAAAATCTCTCGACCCCATAGAACCCTCCAGTTATCACCCCATTTCCCCCCTAACAGGGCTCTGGAAAGTCCTAGACTTGTGTTTTTACAACTGCTTTCTTTACTTCCTCTCCTCCAACTCTTAATGGTATTTACTGAGAGTTTTCTATTTGCACAACATTGTACCCAGTACTTGGGAGAATACAATCCTTGTTCTTCGAAAAGCTTACATTTAGCAGGGGAGACAGATAATAAAATCAATTAGAGTTACAAGTAGGGTAGGCAACAAAATATAAGGATACATGCATAACCAAGGTGGGGGTTGGAGTGAGTACCTAAAGTGCTTAGGGAGTATGGATCCAAATGCATAGGAAAAGGGAGGGACAATAAGATGGACAGATGCTAGAGAAGCAGCATGGCTCAATGGAAAGAGCACGGACTTGGAAGTCAGAGGTCATGGGTTCAAATCCTGACTCCGCCAATTGTCAGCTGTCAGCTGTGTGACTTTGGGCAAGTCACTTCACTTCTCTGGGCCTCAGTTCCCTCATCTGTAAAATGGGGATTAAGACTGTGAGCTCCACGTTGGACAACCTGATCACCTTGTAACCTCCCCAGCGCTTAGAACAGTGCTTTGCACAGAGTAAGCGCTTAACAAATGCCATCATTATTATTATTATTATGAGTGGTTAGTCAGGGAGGGACATCTGGAGGAGAGGAAGCCATAGCAGAGCTTTGACGATGGGGAGAGTAGTAGGATGTTGGACTATTTAAGGAAGGGGGTGGGAGTTTCAGGAAAGAGGCTTACTATGTGTCAAAGACTGTATTGGGGTAGATACAATCAAATCAGATATAGTTTCTGCCCGACATGGGGTAACCAGTATAACAGAGAGGGAGACAATCACCCCCTCACCCACCACCACCTCATTTTAAAAGATGAGCAAACTGAATTAAGTGACTTCTTAAGGTCACTCAGCAGGCAAGTGGTTGGTGCTGGGATAGGAATCTTGGTCTTCTGACTCCCAGCTCTAAACTCTTTCCACTAGGCCACACTGCTTATCATAATCATAACAGTATTTAGCTTTAATTCTATTTGTTTTGATGACTTGACACCTGTCCACATACTTTGTTTTGTTGTCTGTCTCCCCCTTCTAGACTGTGAACCCGCTGTTGGGTAGGGACCATCTCTACATGTTGCCACCTTGTACTTCCCAAGCGCTTAGTACAGTGCTCTGCACACAGTAAGCGCTCAATAAATACGACTGACTGACTGAAGGAATGAATAATAACAATGTTATTTGTTAAGTGCTTACCATGTGCCACGCACTGTACTAAGCAATGGGGTGGATATAAGCAAATCGGGTTGGACGCGGTCCCTGTCCCACATGAGGCTCACAGTCTCAATCTTCACTTACAGATGAGGTCCTTCTGACTGTCAGGTCTGTGCCAGGCCACGCTGCTTCATTCATTCAATCCTATTTATTGAGCGCTTACTGTGTGCAGGGCACTGTACTAAGCATTTGGAAGTACAATTCAGCAACAGATAGAGACAATCCCTACCCAACAACGGGCTCACAGTCTGGAGGGGGAGAGACAGACAACAAAACAGAACAAGTAGACAGGCATTAATAGCATCTGTCTCCCCCTTCTAGACTGTGAGCCCGTTGTTGGTTAGGGACTGTCTCTATATGTTGACAATCTGTACTTCCCAAGCACTTAGTACAGTGCTCGGCACACAGTAAAGAGCTCAGTGAATACAACTGAATGAAGGAACAAATAGCATCATCACCATCAGGGGTCTGGACATTAATTGGGCAAATCTAGGTAGAAGAGGTGGAATTTTAGGAGAGATCTGAACCCATAGTAATAATGATAATGATAATCATAGTATTTGCTAAGTGCTGACTATGTGCCAAGCACTGTTCTAAGTACTGGGGAAAATGATGACCTAGTAAAAGTTAATGACCTCAGTTAACGACCTAGTACAAAGTTAATCAAGTTGACCCATCTTCTGGCTCTATGCTCCCGCCATCGAATACTCCTTTATCTTAGAATTCATGTCTACAAAATGGCACCAGCTCAACACTAGAATTGGCAGTGAAGAGGCTTCCCTTAATAATAATAATAATAATAATAATAATAATAATAATAGCATTTGTTAAGCACTTGCTAGGTGCCAAGCACTGTTCTAAGAACTGGGGTAGATACAAGGTAATCAGGTTGTCCCACATGGGGCTTACAGTCTTAATCCCCATTTTACCGATGAGGTAACTGAGGCACAGAGAAGTTAAATGATTTACCCAAGGTCACACAGCAGACAAGTGGCAGAGCCGGGATTAGAACCCACATCCTCTAAGGTTTATGTATCATCTCCAGGACTTGAACGGGGCAATCGACTGCTCAAGTTTACACTGGAGTCATTTTGATGGCTATGATTTTTTGCCATCTCCATGGCCAAAGCTGTCACCGGGGTCATTTGGATCGACCATGTGACTCTTTGCTACCATGGAATTTAGACCCTAAAATGGCAGAAAACAGCAGGAACCATAATATTCCCAGAAAAGACACTGATCATCACAATGGAAGAGACTGTCACAGACCCAAATGGCACGAAAGAATGCTTTGATCATCATGACAGTAGACACAGACAAGGACAACAATAGTCTTGAAACAGTCTTGGAGTTTTGTTCTGTTTTATATATATACATTATCCATGACATTGGTTCATTCATTCATTCATTCATTCAATGGTATTTATTGAGTGCTTACTGTGTGCAGAGCACTGTACTAAGCGCTTAAACCCAAAGTGAGCAGGGTGGTCAAGGTTCAAAATTGAAACATTTCTATCCCCAAAAGGCAGAAACACAGTTATCCAACTTAAAAGTTATTGTTAGAGAGGCCAAGAGGCTTTTCACATAAACGTCAAACCCACAGTAAAATTAAAATTCAAAATGAGATATATACTGAGACAAGAGATCCTTTACACAGTACATTGTTATCAGTTGCAGACTATTAACTGCCAATTTAAGCACTACACAATGGTTTGCATTAACCTACTACATTAGAACAATTCTTTTAAGGCCCGTTTGAATTTATTTGCATAGTCACACTCCCATTCCCATCTATCGTTAACAGAAAGTACTAAAAAATTAGTCCTATAAAACAATTTTTAACTGATTGATTGCTTCTTGCTCTCGCTCAACAGCTCCTGAGACAGTGATTGAAAAATAAAGTTAAAGCATTAGGTTCTCTAGTGAAAGATTAGCCCATTTAAAAATGACTAAAAAACTATTATTACTTAATTTCGGGTGTTTCTTGAACACCTGATATACTTTTACATTTGTATACGTCGGGGCAGGAGATGGGGAAGGAGATAAAGTTCACTATTAAAATTTTTTTTAAAAATTATTTTAGAAAAAGAAAGGCAAGAGTTTGAATGGTAATGAATGATCCTATTAGTTCCACTAGACTAAAATCATACAGTCGTCCGTCGTATGTGGTCTTTTCAGCCACATCTGTCATGAGCCATTTTGGAAATAGAGAATGAAGAATACTGACCAATCATTCAACAGCTAAGACTAAGGAGCGCATTTATGATCTGCTTTTCCTTAGAAGACAGCTAAACTCATAGGAAGATATATGATAGTTCTTTGCAAAACATATTGAAAATTTCGCATTTCTGCATTAATCTCAGTGTAATCCAAATGAACAGAAAAGCACAACGCATGATAGTAAATGCTCTCAAAAGAACTAGTAACATGGCGAGAATGAAAATGTTTTTAAGCTACGCTGCCAAACAAGAAGCTATTCCATCTGACAAAAAATTTTAAATAATCGTACTCTACTTGAAACCTCCCAAATCCAATTCTCCTTTCTTAAATTCCTTTCAAATTTGGTTTTTCAATGAAACTCCAGATATGGAAACACAGACATGTGAAACGGTAACTTGGTCAACGCGGTTCCTATGAAAACTCCGATTCGCCTCTAGCAATTTCCTTTAGAGGAAGAGGCTTCTCAAGGAGACACTTATAGAAAAATCAAGGCTCCCAGAACACTTGAATCAAAATACCAATACTAGCCTTAACTCTGGAGACAGAGCTTGGAGGCCATTCATAACTTTCAACGGCATAAACATCTCCCGCTTGCAGAAACGTCGTCGACGGTACAAAGCGGCATTCGTCGGCGCTACTTAACCAACCAGAGGGCTGAAAGTTTTCTAAGAGCTCCCGAAGAGGACGAGGCCCCGTTTGATATACAGAAGTGCCCCAAGTCCGCAAATCTCCGGCGCTCGTCTTTATTTCAGTAATGAAGTCTGGGAAAGAAATCACAGACACCCAAGTGGTTTGGCAACTGTAAGTGACAGAAGCCCTGCTAAATCCTCTGTTTACACTGGGGATTAGCTGAGTAGATTGTGAGTAGAAAACTGAGCTGTCCATGGTCAAGGGAACCTGCTTGCTGTCAGCCCCGGGGCACTAAGACAAAACATGGTCCTAGTATGAAGTGACCCATAAACATATTCCTACGAAAGATTTACACAAAGCCAGGCTGCCTCATAGAAACTCCATATGACCATTAACTGGGCCGCGAGGCCTGCCAGGAGGCCTAATTACAGGTCTACAGAGCCTAATAACAAAAGCCGAAGAGCTTTAGCCTAGGGATGATCTGCTTTATACTGACTTGAGAGAGTCCATATACAGCAACAAAAAGAAAGAGGTTTAGCTTTAAAATTCTCCCTAGAGACTCAGCATTGTAACGAAGTCTGGAAAGCCCACATGCAACATACTTCAGATAGGCTTAAACATAACACCCTCTCAAAATTAACATTCAACTACTGCCTGCTTAACATCTGCTCAAATGGGGCAAGTTGCTGGGATATTGTCCGGCTAGAGTAAAAAGACTCGAAGGGCGAGCAGGCGGGATTCAAATACCGATTTACGGGCCTTGTTGCCGGGACCGATTTGCAGATTTTATAAATATGAGATTTTCCTTTTAATAATATTGTCGCGTTCTTAAGCAGTTCAGTTATTTGCCCTGATTGGTCAAGGACAAAGGCAGAGATCAATCATATTGTTCCGGACTGAATGAGAATTGTGCATTAACATTAATGGCATGATTTACCACTAAAATTCTTCGCTTTTTATTCGTCGCTCCCCAAAGGTCGAAAAGTTCAACCGCAGTACGGCAAGTTGAGCTTTACCTCGCTCAAGAAAATCAATTAAAATGGAAAACATTAAAGAAAAACTTTTATTTGTCGTTTGTAGACTCCACATACCCCACTTTCTCAGTGCATAAAAAGATCTAATTTCTAAATCTGAACCTTGGTACATGATTAAGGTTGATTTCAGGGTAGAGGGAAGTGTAAAGAAAGCACATAAAATATGGACCTCTGAGGAACATAAATTTCATTTTTCTATGAATGTTTACTCCAATTTGGACTATTGTTAAAATGTTTCTGAGACTGAGCATTATATACTGTTTTTACTTGGCTGCTCCAGGAACAGCGGGGCATGCATAAAATGACACACTCTATTTCTCTTTCAGGAATGACGGAACAACAATATTTTTATTTTCACCCAAGATCTTGGCAAATACTAAGGTGAGATGTAATTATTCTTTGTGAATAAGTTAAAATGTTTCAGTTTAATATTCACTTTTGTATTGCAGTTATCCCAACAGGCTCCAGGAGCACACAGGAGGAATTAAAAATAAATGGTTGCGACTCTTCAAAACTCTTTCCCATTCTAAATGTCTGAGAAAAAATAATAGCCTACTGATATCTAAAGGACTTTTTGTTCAGAATTCCTGAGCCGCTGATGTAGTGGCCTTCTAAAATACAACAGATTTAATGTTTTACTAAGATGGGTCTTCAACACTGCACATGGACTGGTGCGTAAAGCGAAATGGCTCCATTGGGCGGAAGCAGGAGTCATTTTGAAACATGGAAGATAGGAGAGTTAACAATAGAGATAAGTCTACACCGGGGTGTTTAATGACAAAAGTGGTCAATACAAATTCAAGTTTAACATATTGTCAGAAGAATGTGACTAGAAAGAAAGAAACTGAAAGTACCTTGGGCATTAGCGGATTCATTCAGTCGTATTTATTGAGCGCTTACTGTGTGCAGAGCACTGTACTAAGCGCTTGGGAAGTACAAGTCGGCAACATTTAGAGACGGTCCCTACCCAACAGCGGGCTCACAGTCTAGAAGGGGGAGACAGATGACAAAAACAAAAACAAAACAAAAACAAAAACACAACCCACAGAGAGAAGAAGGAATTTGAGTGGATCCTGATGATTTTAGTAATACTGAGTAGTTACAAGATGAAATGGAGGCAGGGAACTCTGCTGTATTCAGTCATTCAATCGTATTTATTAAGCACTTACTGTGTGCAGAGCACTGTACTAAGCACTTGGGAAAGTACAATGCGACAAAAAATGGCACTCCCTGCCCACAACCATCTAGATGGGGGGAGACAGACGTCAATATGAATAAATTAAATTACAGATATATACGTAAGTGCTGCGGGGCTGGTGTGGGGGCGGGGGGAGAGCGAAGGGAGCAAGTCAGGGCATCGCAGAAGGGAGTGGGAGATGAGGAAAAGTGGGGTTTAGTCTGGGAAGCGCTTAGGACAGCGCTCTGCATATAATAAGTGCTCAGTAAAGGCCACTGATGATGAAGGAACCAGATTTTATTATTCTTAAACATTTATGAAGCAGTGAAGAAATTTACTACATATTTTCACAAAAAGTGGATGAAATAGGTCAATATTATTAATTTGTTTTCAAAATTCATAAGAAAACCAAGAAGAAGAACGGGGTAAAGGGATTTAAACTTACGGAGCAAATCACTAGCAGAGGTTGGAATTCAAAAGTTTGTCTCTGCTGAACAATCAAAAAGCCTTCAAGTCCCACTGCCTTTAAAGAGCAGATTAAGATATGATTTTGTTCAACAACCAAAAGGTTCTTATAATAAAACTCTGCTAGAGGAATAAAGATTGAGACTTCCAAGGCACAAACATTTAGGCCTATCAAAGTACGGTGATGACTAAGATTAAAAAGGTTCTAAGAATTCTGCTCCACATATTTGGAATAATCAATAAATTACTGCCGTTCCCCTCCATCCCCTGCAAAACATCATTTCCAATTGCTTATTTACGATCCACATTACATTTTGCCAGCTTCCTCCTGAGCTCCACGGAATGTTCTTATCCGAGCCCGATGCCGATAAATTATATTAAATCCTACTCTTGCGACCATAACAGCCTCGTGAAAATGGTACTGATATTTCCACCCCTCCGGCACCCTTCCTTCGCTTGATCTCTTGGTAACCGCATCTGCCTGCTTCCTTCTCTCCAGAGGTGCATTCAGGGCCAAATGACATTGGCATAATGCTGCTTTGGGTCCCTATATGGTTCCCGTTGAACATTGCTTATGTGTGTTTATACGAGCCACCTAAAATGCGTCGGCCCAAAGGACTCGCTGAAGTTCTTGTTTCCACTACACTGTTCTAAAACTGGCTTGAACACAGAAAGATTACGAGGAGAACACTGCACAGTGGGAGTAGAGAACAGTGCTTTGAGCCCGCTGTTGGGTAGGGACTGTCTCTATATGTTGCCAACTTGTACTTCCCAAGCGCTTAGTACAGTGGTCTGCACACAGTAAGCGCTCAATAAATACGATTGATTGATGATGATGTTTTGCACATAGTAAGTGCTTCACAAATGCCATCATTATTATTCCCCGTTCTCGATTCTCTTTGGGGGATTATCAATTCCATTCCAACGGACGACTAATCTGGCCCTGCTCTGGACTGCCAACATCCTTTACCCAGTTCTGCATATATTCGCTTCTGGAAAATGCCGGCTAATATCCTTCTTGCCAAATCCAACGGCTCCAACCCCATCCTAATCCTCCTCGACCTCTCGGCTGCCTTTGATATTTTTGACGACCCCCTTCTCCTAGAAACATTATCTAACCTTGGCTTCACTGATACTGTCCTCTCCTGGTTCTCCTCCTATCTCTCTGGCCGCTCATTCTCAGTCTTTCTTCGTGGGGCCCTACTCTGCCTGCAACCTGCTAATTGTGGGAGTCTCTCACGCTCACTTCTATTATACCTCTACATCTGCTTCCTTGGAGAACTCATTCGCTCCCAGGGCTTCAACCACCATCTTTATGCAGACGATTCCCAAATTCCCTAACCTCTCTCCTTCTCTGCAGTCTTGTATTTCCTCCTGCCTTCAGGACATCTCTACTTGTATGGCCCAGTGATACGTCACATTTAACTATCCGAAACAGAAAATGTCATCTAAGCAGCGTGGCTCAGTGAAAAGAGCCCGGGCTTTGGAGTCAGAGGTCACGGGTTCAAATCCTGACTCTTCCAATTGTCAGTTGTATGAGTTCGGGCAAGTCACAACTTCTCCGTGCCTCAGTTACCTCATCTGTAAAATGGGGATTAAGACTGTGAGCCCCCCGTGGGACAACCTCATCACCTTGTAACCTCCCCAGCACTTATAACAGTGCTTTGCACATAGTAAGCGCTCAATAAATATGATTGAGGATACAGGAGACCTTCCCAGACTGAGCCCCCTCCTTCCTCTCCCCCCGCCTCCCCATCCCCTCCTCCTTACCTCCTTCCCCTCCCCACAGCACCCGTATATATGTATATATGTTTGTACGTATTTATTACTCTATTTATTTATTTATTTTACTTGTACATATTTATTCTATTTATTTTATTTGGTTTATATGTTTTGTTTTGTTTTGTTGTCTGTCTCCCCCTTCTAGACGGTGAGCCCGCTGTTGGGTAGGGACCGTCTCTATATGTTGCCAACTTGTACTTCCCAAGCGCTTAGTACAGTGTTCTGCACACAGTAAGCGCTCAATAAATGCGATTGGATGAATGAATGAATAAATGCCATCATTATTATTATTATTATTACCCAAACCCTGACCTCCTCGTGACTTTCCCATCATCGTAGACTGTACCACCATCCTCCCGTAACTCTGCATTACCCTCGACTCATCTCTCTCAATCAACCCCTATGTTCTGTCTGTCACCAAATCCTGTCAGTTCTTCCTTCACAACATCTCTAAAATCTGCCCTTTCCTCTCCATCCATACTGCTAATATATTAATCTAAACACTATGCAATCTGGGCTACTGAATCAGCCGCCTCATTGTCCTCTCTGTTTTTTGTCTCTCCCCGCTCCAGTCTATACTTTGCTTAGCTGCCCTGATCGTTTAAAAAAAACCACATTCATTCATTCATTCAATCGTATTTATTGAGCGCTTACTGTGTGCAGAGCACTGTACTAGGCGCTTGGGAAGTACAAGTTGGCAACATATAGAGACGGTCCCTATTCAGTTCACATCTCCCCACTCCTCAAAAACATCCAGTATTTGCCCGTCTGAATCAAACAGAAACTCCTGAGCATATTAGTACAGCTTAGTACAGTGCTTAGTACAGAGCTTAGTACAGAGCTTAGTACAGTGCTCTGCACACAGTAAGCACTCAATAAATACAATTGAATGAATCGGTTTTAAAGCACTCAGTCAGCTTGCCCCCTCTTACATGACCTCACCGATCGCCGACTAATAATAATAATAATAATGATGGCATCTATTAAGTGCTTACTATGGGCAAAGCACTGTTCTAAGCCCTGGGGAGCTTACAAGGTGATCAGGTTGTCCCACGGGGGGCTCACAGTCTTAATCCCCGTTTTCCAGATGAGGGAACTGAGGCCAGAGAAGTGAAGTGACTTGCCCAAAGTCACACAGCTGACAGTTGGTGGAGCCGGGATTTGAACCCATGACCTCTGACTCCAAAGCCCGGGCTCTTTCCACTGAGCCACGCTGCTTTTCTGGACTACAGTCCAGCCTACACACTTTGCTCCCCTACTGCTGGCTTGTTCACTGTGCCCTGATTCATTTATCTTGCCATAAATCCATTTCCCATGTCCTCCCTTCCCCCTCCATATTCATTCATCCATTCAATCGAATTTATTGAGCACTCACTGTGTGAAAAGCACTGTACTAAGTGCTCCATATATGCCAGACTGCCATTTTTCCCTGCTTCGAAGCCTATTAAAATCACATCTCCTCCAAGAGATCTTCCCTAAAGCCATCTTTTTCCTGACTCCCTCTGCATCCTGTGTCACCTATGAACTTGGATTTGGACCCGTCAGGCACTTGATTTTCACACTACTCTCCACCACACAGTACCTATGTGCATATTCATAGCCTATTTATTTGTAATAATGTCTGCCTTCCCCCCTGGATTGAACGTTCATTAATGATAATAATAATAATGATGGCATTTATTAAACGCTTACTATGTGGAAAGCACTGTTCTAAGCACTGGGGAGGTTACAAGGTGATCAGGTTGTCCCACGGGGGGCTCACAGTCTTAATCCCCATTTTACAGATGAGGTAACTGAGGCACAGAGAAGTGAAGTGACTTGCCCAAAGTCACACAGCTGATAATTGGCGGAGCCGGGATTTGAACCCATGACCTCTGACTCCAAAGCCTGGGCTCTTTTCCACTGAACCATGCTGCTTCTCATTGTGGGCAGGAAACATGTCTACAAACTCTGCTGTATTTTACTCTCCCAAGCACTTAGTACAGTGCTCCATACATAATAAGTGCTCAATCAATGCCATTTATGCCTGTATATATGTATATATGTTTGTTCATATTTATTACTCTATTTATTTATTCATTTTACTTGTACATATCTATTCTATTTATTTTATTTTGTTAATATGTTTTGTTTTGTTCTCTGTCTCCCCCCTTCTAGACTGTGAGCCCACTGTTGGGTAGGGAACGTCTCTATATGTTGCCAACTTGTACTTCCCAAGCGCTTAGTCCAGTGCTCTGCACACAGTAAGCACTCAATAAACACGATTGATTGATTAACCTGTACTTCCCAAGCGCTTAGTACAGTGCTCTGCACACAGTAAGCGCTCAATAAATACGATTGATTGATTGATTGATTGATCGATTAACAGGCTTACTCCGATTCAGCTAACCAATCACTTTAGGGCCCTTTCCCAAAGGGTAGTCAGGAGCCAGCAATGCTCCACCTTGGGAAACTGCAAGGGAAAACAGTGAAATGACCAATACACAGACACTCTCTAGAAAATAAAAAAGAAAGAAAGAAAGAAAAAAACGCAGGTGGGTTCAGGATCATAATCAGACACTCAACAGTTCTCTCCGTTTACATATCCTCTCTCTTCTCCCACTGCAACCTAGCTCGCACTCGACACCTCTCAAGCCAATCTACCCATTGTGGCTCGCTCTCACATCTATAAGCGTTTAGTACAGTGCTCTGCACACAGTAAGTCCTCAATAAATAGGACTGAATGAATTTCCAGGATCTCTCGCTCAGACCCTCGCAGCCGTCTGAGACTGCCTCGGCCTTCCCATCGACAGATCGCCGTTCTCCCATCCACAAAGGCTTTGGGAATCGCCCCTTTTGGACTGTGAGCCCACTGTTGGGTATGGGCTGTCTCTATATGTTGCAGACTTGTACTTCCCAAGCGCTTAGTACAGTGCTCTGCACACAGTAAGCGCTCAATAAATACGATTGATGATGATTATGATCCTCTCAAGGAGGCCTCTCATATCCCCACCCAACATTTCACCCAGCTGCCACTTCAGCACTTCCTAGCTCCCTTCCCTCTTTCAAAGCCCTACTGAGAGCTCACCTCCTCCAGGAGGCCTTCCCAGACTGAGCCCCTCTTTTCCTCTGCTCCTCCTCCCCTCCCCATCACCCCAACTCCCTCCCTCTGCTCTACCTCCTTCCCCACCTCACAGCACTTGCGCATATTTGTATATATTTATTATTCTATTTATTTCATTAATGACGTGTATACATTTATAATTCTAATTATCTATTTTGATGCTATCGATGCCTGTCTACTTTTTTATGGCATTTATTAAGTGCTTACTATGTGCAAAGCACTGTTCTAAGCACTGGGGAGGTTACAAGGTGATCAGGTGGTCCCACATGGGGCTCACAATCTCAATCCCCATTTTACAGATGAGGTAACTGAGGCACAGAGAAGTTAAGTGACTTGCCCAAAGTCACACAGCTGATAATTGGCGGAGCCGGGATTTGAACCCATGACCTCTGACTCCAAAGCCTGAGCTCTTTCCACTGAGCCATGCTACTAGTTTTGTTTTGTTGTCTGTCCCCCCCCTTCTAGACTGTGAGCCCGTTGTTGGGTAAGGATTGTCTCTATCTGTTGCCGAATTGTACTTTCCAAGTGCTTAGTACAGTGCTCTGCACACAGTAAGAGCTCAATAAATGTGATTGAGTGAACTTCCACCTCACCTAAGCATACTGTATTCACCCCCAACCCTGCACCAAAAACAACACTTATGTATACACCATTATAGTATTATTGTTATTGTTAATGATTTTGTTGAGCACTTACTATGTGTCAAGCACTAAGTGAAGGGGGTGAATATAAATTAGTTAAGTCAGATATATGAAGTACAACATGCAGCTCGCGGTCTACACTGCGGGGAGAACAGGCACTGAATCCCCATTTTCCAGATGAGGAAACTGAGGCCTAGAGAAGTTAAGTGACTTACCCAGGGGCAGGCAATTGGAAGAACAGGATTAGAAACCAGATCCTCAGAATCTCAGGTCCATGCTGCTCCTCTTGATGGTACCCCATTACTTCCTTCTACTTGGAATTTATTTTAGTGTATGTCCCCCCTGCTAGATTTTAGCTCACTGAAGGCAGGGATTATGTCTAACAGTATTAGCATTACACCTACTTAGTGTCCACTTGGCACAGTGCAGTAGTATTGTAGGTATTAACGAAGTACAGAGTAACAAAATGACCCATTTCCTGCCCACAAGCATCTTACACTCTTAGTGGGGGAGGGAACATAAAAATAATTACAACTAGAGAGGTAAAAAATACCATTGAAGTTCAGGATACTGGGAAATAATTCAGAGAAAACTTCTTGGGGGAGATGGGATTTTAAACACTTCAGGGTTCACTCTCAAGTGTTCAGTACAGCACTCTGTACAGAACTGGTGCTCAGTAAATACTACTGATTGGCTGACTGGGTTCTAGGTGGATGATTCCCAAATCAATCAATCAATCAATCAATCAATCGTATTTATTGAGTGCTTACTGTGCGCAGAGCACTGTCAAATATACATCTCTAGCTCTGATCTCTAGCTCTGATCACTTTCCTTCTTAATCTTCTCACATTTCCTCCTGCCTTCAGGACATCTCTACTTGGATGTCCTGCCGGTACCTCAAACTTGACATTTCCAAAACGGAACTTCTTATCTTCCTACCCAAGCTCTGTCCTTCCCCTGACTTACCCATCACTGTAGACCGGACCACCATCCTCTCTGTCTCATAAACCTGTCAGCTGTGTGACCTTGGGCAAGCCACTTAACTTCTCTGAGCCTCAGTTACCTCACCTGTCAAATGGGGATGAAGACTGTGAGCCCCACGTGGGACAACCTGATCACCTTGTATCCCCCCCAGCGCTTAGAACAGTGCTTGGCACATAGTAAGCGCTTCACACAAATACCATCATCATCATCATCATCATAAACTCCTAATCTTGGCATTATCCTCGACTCGTCTCTCTCATTCAACTCATATATTCAATTAGTCACCAAATCCTGTTGACTCTCACAACGTCGCTAAAATGTTGCTCTCCCCCTCGTCCCCCACTCCATCCCCCCATCTTACCTCCTTCCCTTCCCCACAGCACCTGTATATATGTATATATGCTTGCACATATTTATTACTCTATTTATTTATTTATTTATTTATTTTACTTGTACATATCTATTCTACTTACTTTAGTTAGTATGTTCTCTGTCTCCCCCTTTTAGACTGTGAGCCCACTGTTGGGTAGGGACTGTCTCTATATGTTGCCAACTTGTACTTCCCAAGCGCTTAGTACAGTGCTCTGCACACAGTAAGCGCTCAATAAATACAATTGATTGATTGATTGATTTTCTCTCCATCCAAACCGCTACTGTGCGGATCCAAGCACTTATCCTATTCCGTCTTGACTACTGCATCAGCCTCCTCGCTGATCTCCCCGCCTCCTGTCGCTTCTCACTCCAGTCCATACTTCATTCTGCTGCCCAGATTACTTTTCTAGAAAAAATTCAGGCTCCGTCTTCCCATTCCTCAAGAACCTCCAGTGGCTACCCATCTTCTTCCACATTAAAGAGAAATTCCTTACCATTTGTTAAAGTACTCAGTCACTTTGGCCACTCCTATCCTTCCTTGTTGACTTTCTACTACAACTCAGCGTGCTCATTTCACTTCTCTAGTTCCAGTCTACCCTGATCTAATCTATCTTGCCGCCCACCTCTCGCCCACATCCTGCTCTGGCATGGAACCCCCTTCCTCTTCCTATCTGACAGATCATCACTCTCTCCACCTTCAAGGCCTAATTAAAAGTCACATTTCCTCCAAGAAGCCTTTCCCACCTAAGCCTTCAGTCCCTCTACTCCCTCTTGGTTTTGCGTCACCCTTGCAATGGAATTCGCACTCTTTCCTCATCCCACCTTTCGGCACTTAAGTACATATCTGTAATTTATTTTAGTATTTGTCTCGCCTTTAGACTGGAAGCTCCTTGTGGGCGGGGAATGTTTCCATCAATTCTATTATATCGTATTTTCCCAATCGCTCGGTACAGTGCTGTGAACACAGTACGAGTACAACTGATTAATAGACAAATGTGACCGTAAAAGGGAGGGCTTGGTAACTTTGAAAGTTTTGTCAACTCTATTCTCATAAATTGATACACATAGAACCAGTCACTTTAGAAAAGGTAGAAGTGAAGGCCTCTCTTCAGCAGGAAGAAGTGAGGAAGACTGTAAGCTCCTCTCTTAGACTGTGAGCTCATTATTAATAATACTAATAATGGCATTTATTAAGCGCTTACTATGTGCAAAGCAGTGTTCTAAGCGCTGGGGAGGTTACAAGGTGATCAGGTTGTCCCATGGGGGGCTCACAAGTCTTAATCCCCATTTTACAGATGAGGTAACAGAGGCACAGAGAAGTTAACTGACTTTCCCAAAGTCACACAGCTGACAATTGGCGGAGCTGGGATTTGAACCCACGACCTCTGACTCCAAAGCCTGTGCCCTTTCCACTGAGCCACACTGCTTCTCCTTGTAGGCAGGGACTGTGTCTACTAACTCTATTATATAGCACTCTCCAAAAGTGCTCTGCACATAGTAGGCATTCAGTAAGTACGACTGATTGATTGATCGATGAAGTGGTATGTCAAGCCTGAGGAGAATCTAGTCGGCACTGAACTAGAAAACCTATCGACCACTTTCCAGCTTGATCTGACAGTTTTAGAATCCCATGGATTAAAAGTATTTTTCCGAGCCCGAATAACAGAGCTAGACCAAGTTGGAAATGGGAAGGGCGTATTCATTCATTCAATCGTATTTATTGAGCGCTTACTGTGTGCAGAGCACTGGCTAAGCGCTTGGGAAGTACAAGTTGGCAATATATAGAGATGGTCCCTACCCAACAGTGGGCTCGCAGTCTAGAAAGGGGAGACAGAGGACAAAACAGAACATATTAACAAAATAAAATAAATAGAATAAATATGTACAAATAAAATAGAGTAATAAATACATACAAACATATATACATATATACAGGTGCTATGGGGAGGGGAAGGAGGTAAGGCGGGGGGGATGGAGGGGGGAGGAGGGGGAGGGGGGAGATCTCTGGTGATGTGAAGACATCCCCAAAGATGATTGAATAATACTAATAATTGATAATAACGATGGCGTTTGTTCAGCATTCATTCATTCATTCATTCAATTGTATTTATTGAGTGCTTACTGTGTGCAGAGCACTGTATTAAGCGCTTAGGAAGTACACGTTTACTATTCATTCATTCATTCAATCGTATTTATTGAGTGCTTACTGTGTGCAGAGCACTGAAGTACAAGTTGGCAACATACAGAGACAGTCCCTACCCAACAGTGGGCTCACAGTCTAGAAGGGGGAGACAGAGAACAAAACCAAACATATTAACAAAATAAAATAAATAGAATAGATATGTACAAGCAAAATAAATAAATAAATAGAGTAATAACATATAGAGACGGTCCCTACCCAACAGTGGGCTACTATGTGCCACACACTGTACTAGGCGTTAGGGTAGATACAAGATAACTGGCTTGGACACAGTCCCTGTCCCACACAGGGCTCACGATCTTAATCCCCATTTTACGGATGAGGGAACTGAGGCCCGGAGAAGGGAAGAGACTTGCCCAAGGTCACACAGCAGACAAGCGACGGGGCCGGGATTAGAAGCCATGACCTTTGGATGCCCAGGCCCATGCTCTAGGCTGTGATGCTTCTCATAAAGATGGAAAGTGGGCTTCATGGCTACTGAGCTCCGAAGCCTCTGTCATGAATTCCCGAGGCCGAAGGACGTATTAGAGACCAACTTGAACAGCAGAGGGTGCTCTGGACATGCCGAAATTCAAACATTCAGCCACTATGAAATCCCTGGAATCATCATCAGCTCATTCATATATTACTTACGGTATATTCTGGGCTACAGCCACGGTAAAGGAGGCTGTATCAGCCTCCTCTCTGATCTCCCATCCTCTTGTCTCTCCCCACTTCAATCCATACTTCACGCCCCTGCCCGGATTGTCTTTGTCCAGAAACGCTCTGGGCATGTTACTCCCCTCCTCAAAACTCTCCAGTGGCTACCAATCAATCTGTGCATCAGGCAGAAACTCCTCACCCTGGGCTTCAAGGCTGTCCATCACCTCGCCCCCTCCTACCTCACCTCCCTTCTCTCCTTCTCCAGCTCAGCCCAAACCCTCTGCTCCTCTGCCGCTAACCTCCTCACCGTACCTCGTTCTCGCCTGTCCCGCCGTCGACCTCCGGCCCACGTCCTCCCCCAGCCCGGAATGCCCTCCCTCTGCCCATCCGCCAAGCTAGCTCTCTTCCTCCCTTCAAGGCCCTACTGAGAGCTCACCTCCTCCAGGAGGCCTTCCCAGATTGAGCCCGCTCCTTCCTCTCCCCCTCCCCCCTCTATCCCCCCCACCTTACCTCCTTCCCTTCCCCACAGCACCTGTATATATGTATACATGTTTGTAGTATTTATTACTCTATTTATTTTACTTGCACATATCTATTCTATTTATTTTGTTAATATGTTTTGTTTTGTTCTCTGTCTCCCCCTTCTAGACTGTGAGCCCACTGTTGGGTAGTGACTGTCTCTATATGTTGCCAACTTGTACTTTCCAAGCGCTTAGTCCAGTACTCTGCACAAAGTAAGCACTCAATAAATACAATTGATTGATTGACTGATTAAAGCCACGACCACACTCTAAAACATCTTGGCTTAATATATAGGGTAGTTCCATTTTGTTAATATGTTTTGTTTTATTCTCTGTCTCCCTCTACTAGACTGTGAGCCCGCTGTTGGGCAGGGACCGTCTCTATATGTTGCTAACTTGCACCTCCCAAGCGCTTAGTACAGTGCTCTGCACACAGTAAGCGCTTAATAAATACGAATGAATGAATGCTTTCCACATAGTTAGTGCTTAATAAATGCCATTATTATTATTATAAGCCCGGCTCTGCCACTTGTTAGCTGTGTGACTTTGGGCAAGTCACTTAACTTCTCTGGGCCTCAGTTCCCTCATCTGTAAAATGGGGATTAAGACTGTGAGCCCCACGTGGGGCGACTTTGATTACCTTGTATCCCCCTCAGTGCTCAGAACAGTGCTTGGAACATAGTAAGCGCTTAACAAATACCAACATTATTATTATTATGATTATGAGCTTGGGCGAATACATTACAACAGAGTTGGTAGCTATATTCCCTGCCCACAACAAGCTTACAGTCTAGAGCGGGAGACAGACATTAATATAAATAAATCGGTTACAGATATGTACATAAGTGCTGTGGGGCACTTAGAATACTATTTATTCTATTTATTTTATTATTTATTCCATTTATTTTATTTTGTTACTACGTTTTGTTTTGTTGTCTGTCTCCCTCTTCTAGACTGTGAGCCCGCTGTTGGGTAGGGACCGTCTCTATATGTTGCCAACGTGTACTTCCCAAGCGCTTGGTACAGTGCTCTGCACACAGTAAGCGCTCAATAAATACGATTGAATGAATGAATGAATGAATGGGGCTGGGGATGAGAGCTCAGTGCTTAGAACAGTGCTTTGCACAGAGTGAGCGCTTAATAAATGCTATCATTATTATAAAGGGTGCAAATCCAACTGCAAGGGTGATGCAGAAGGAAAGGCAGAAGAGGAATGTCTCAAACGATTGCCCATCCATCTCTGCATCAAACAGAAACTCTTTACCATTGCTTTAAGGCACTCAACCGGCCCTCCCTCTCCTACCTAACTTCATTCATCTCCCACCACAACCCAACCCACTCACTTTTTTTAAATAACTGGTGTTTATTGAGCACTTCTTGTGTGCAGAGAGCATTCATTCATTCAATCATATTTATTGAGCGCTTACTGTGTGCAGAGCACTGTACTAGGCACTTGGGAAGTACAAGTTGGCAACACATAGAGACGGTCCCTACCCAACAATGGGCTCACAGTCTAGAAGGGGGAGACAGACAACAAAGCAAAACATGTGGACAGGTGTCAGGTCATCAGAATAAATAAAAATAAAGCTAGGTGCATATTATTAACAAAATAAGCAGAATAGTAAAAATGTACAAGTAAAATAGAGTAATAAATCTGTACAAACATATATACAAGTGCTGAGGGGAGGGGAAGGAGGTAGGGTGGGGAGGATGGGGAGGCGGAGAGGAAAGAAGGGTCTCAGTCTGGGAAGGCCTCCTGGAGGAGGTGAGCTCTCAGTAGGGCTTTGAAGGGAGGAACAGGGCTAGCTTGGCGGATGTGTGGAGGGGGGGAATTCCAGGCCAGGGGGATGACGTGGGCCGGGGGTCGACGGCGGGACAGGCGAGAATGAGGTACAGTGAGGAGGTTAGCGGCAGAGGAACGGAGGGTGCGGGCAGAGCACTGTACTAAGTGCTTGGGAGAGTACAAAATAACAGAGTTGGTAGGCGCATTCCCAGCCCACAACGATCTTACGGTCTAGAGGGGGCTTACAGTCTGTGCCACGACACCGTAGGCAAGCCAATTAACTTTTCTGTGCCTCAGTATCTTCTGTACATTGGGAATTATATATTCTCTCTCCTACCGAGACTGTTCAGCCTCTGAGAAATAGGGACAGGAACTGGTATAACTGTGTATAATAATAATAATAATAATTGGCATTTGTTAAGCGCTTACTATGTGCAAAGCACTGTTCTAAGCGCTGGGGAGGTTACAGGTGATCAGGTTGTCCCATGTGGGGCTCACAGTCTTAATCCCCATTTTACAAATGAGGTAACTGAGGCCCAGAGAAGTTAAGTGACTTGCCCAAGATCACACAGCAGACATGTGGTGGAGTCGGGATTCAAACCCATGACCTCTGATTCCAAAGCCCATGCTCTTTCCACTGAGCCACACTGCTTCTCTACCCCAGCCCTTAGAAGAGTGCTTGGCACATGATTAATGCTTTTAACAATTTTTTTTTACCGCATTTGTTAAGCACTTACTCTGTGTCAGCCACTGTATTAAGCACTGGGGTAAATGCATGTTAATGAAATGCAGCATCTGTCTGTGTCCCATGTGGGGAACACAGTCTTAATCCCCATTTTACAGATGAAATAACTGAGACTCTGATTCTGTTTCTCTGATTCCCCCTATGCCAATCCCCACTCTACAATAACCAGAAATCTATTCCCCTTATGCTACCTGAGGAGGATTTAGCATTCAGCGTAAGTCAGTGAAATCGTCATTGAATATGGTGGGGGTGGGGAGAAATGGAAGGGTATTAGCTACGTTCCTGAAACACCAGAGGAAAAGACAAACTACCTAACCTATGGCTAATATACCTTTCCTTAACCACACTACCAGGAAAACTTCAAATGATGAAAAAAACCTTACTTTTCATGCTTTTTCAAGTTCATTAATAGTGCTCTGATAATGTAGCAATGAAAATTATGTATGCTAAGGAATGATGCTCATAATAGACAAAGCATTTTGCCTATATAATGCATTTCAATTAATACCTAGGCATAGGACCTGCATCTGGTAATTCACTTTCAGCATCCTTTGGAATTAACAGAGCCCACTATCCAAATGAAAGATCTGTTAAATTTAAAAATCTCAGAAATGTATTGTGTGATCTGTATCTCTCAATATCCCCCCAAATAAAAGCTAAAATAATACGCAACAGATAGAACTTTTAATGTATTTTAAATGTTTTGAGTGAAAAAATGAGGAATGACAGCCATAAGCAGTATTAACAAATTATAGCCTTTGAGCTCTACGTCATGTCTGTTTTATAATTATATCAATCAATCGTATTTGTTGAGCGCTTACTGTGTGCAGAACACTGTACTAAGTGCTTGAAGTACTAATATGCTTCAAGGGCATATTAAAAGATAGGAAGAACTATGCAGATATCTGAAATAATGATGATTTCATGGATTTACTTGTGACACTACTCATTCATAGCTTAATATCAACATTTTCTTGATGTATACATACATTTTCCTTCAGAATCAGTATTCAAAACTCAAATGACTAGAAACCTCAAATCTTTTTTTAAAAAAGAAATGCTGAATGAAACTGTGAACTAAAGAAATTTATATGAATTACTCAAGATATAAGAAAACGGCTAACAATTCGATAAAACCACAGGATTAAAGAATACTATTTTACTTTGTATACAGTAGAGGGAATGAACGTGTATTCTGGAGACAAAAAGGTTGGATTCTTACTTTGCCTTTACGTAAGGCTACAATATATTGGCATAATGTTCCAATGTCAGAATTAGCTCTGACCCAACATTAAGTTTGGAATAAAATTCACGAGCTAATTATATTCCTCAAGGAAAATACTGTTCCTAGTAAGAAAGTCCGATGCCTCTCAGAGAGTCAAAAAGTATATTTGCTGCTTCCACAAACTTTTACCTTAGAGAAAATAGATACTTTTGTTTTAATAAAAATTAATTCGTTCAGTTGCATTAATTGAGTGCTTACTGTTTGCAGAGCACTGTACTACGCGCTTGGGAGAGTACAATACAACAATAAACAGTCACATTCCCTGCCCACAACAACCTTACAGTCTAGAGTTGGGGAGACAGACAGCAATACAAATACAGAGATGTATATGTATTTAAGTGCTTTGGGGCTGGGAGAGGGGAAGAGAAAAGGGAGCAAGTCAGGCTGAGGCAGAAGGGAGTGGGAGATGAGGAAAAGAGGGGCTTGGTCTCAGAAGGCCTAATTTATAATAATTAGGGTCTTTGTTAAGGGCTTACTATGTGCCGGGCACTGTACTAAGCGCTGGGGTGGATACAAGCAAATTGGGTGGGACGCCGTCCCTGTCCCGTGTGGGGCTCACAGTCTCAATCCCCATTTTACCGATGAGGGAACTGAGGTCCAGAGATGTGAAGTGACCTGTCCAAGGTCACAGAGCAGACAAGTGGCAGAGCCGGGATTAGAACTCATGACCTTCGGGCTCCCAGTCCTGCTCTATCCCCTGCGCCATGCTTAAATCGGGTTTATTAGAGCGCTACTGAAGAAAAAGCAATCGATTTTTGGAATGGTAAAACTCTACACACTGGGAATTACTATGAACATGTGGCAGAACCAAGGGGTATAAAGTCAGTCTACCAGGGTGCGTATGTGTGTGGTGGCGGGGCAGCAGATGCTGTTATTCTTGGGCTCTTAGATTGCTTTGTCTTTATGAATTTACTCTTTCCTTGTCGGCCCATCACCAACCTTCCAATCCCCACTTTTAGACTATGGTTCCCATGAAGGCCGGAGCCTTATTCCTCTTGTATTCATCCCCAGTGCTTAGTACAATGTTTCGCACAAAGTAGCCACTCAATACATCCAAATGAATGAATAAATGACATCTAAGAGGAACAGGTCCTAAACAAAATAATTTCATTTTCATAAGCAACAGGAGGAGATTTAAAGTCAATATTCTCAAAGAGGGAAGAAAAAAACGGTTGAATTTTCCCGCCATTGCAGCCATCGAGGAATAAAAACAGAATGCCCCCCAAAACACCACCTTTTAAAAGAATAAAATCCTAAGGAAGAGCATTACTGCATCAAACCTTGCCCAGTAATGGCTGCTGGAAAACAGAAACTATTTTCATTTTCCCATTTATTACACTGTTATTTTAAAAAGACTTTATTTCTAAAATAAAGACTTACCTGCAGCTTCAAGAACCATCTGAAACCTGGCTTTGGCCTGCTCAGCTGGGGTCTGCAAAGAAAACAAAAATGATGACAACGTTATAGGAAATAACAAAGAAAGCAGTGCGAAATACACAAAAAAGAATACTTCTGGGCACCATTAGTTCCCTTTGCCTTTTTGCATTATCATTAATAACCACTTCTATCATTTTAGAAATTTTTCACATTAACACATATGTATATGTGCATATATGTATACACACATAAACACACACACACAGAGTGATATTTATTAAATCCCTACTATGTGCCGAATACCGTGAAAAGCACTGGGGTCGATTCAACATAATTAGGAGAGACACAGTTCCTGTCCCAAACTGGGCTCCCAGTCTAACAGGGAGAGAGACTAAGTATTTTAACTCAATTTTACAGATGAGGCAGACATAATTTATGTGACTCGCCCAAGGTCACACAGCTGGCAAGTTGCAGAAGCTGGAGGAGAATCCTGGTCTTACTCCCAGCCCTGAGCATTTTCCGCTAGGCTATGCTGCATATGAGAGTGAAGCGCATTTCGTTTTGCATTAATAACTTAAGATTATTATCCAACGTTAAAGATAGAAAAGGGTGAAAATTAGTTTTTAAACGGATTGCCTTTAAAAGAAGTAAAGATCAGACATTAAATCTCTGGCTGAAAAACTGTTCACTATTCACTCTTCTTTTTTCCAGCCTGCCCTTCAAATGGGATGGATGACAAGATTTGTAGCACGTTTTAAGCACTTCTCAGTGCCAGGCACTTCCTAAGCACAAGGGTAGCTACAAGATAATCAGGTTGGACACAGTCCCTGTCCCACCTAAAGCTCACAGTCTTAATCCCCATTTTACAGATGAGGTAACTGAAGAACAGAGAAGTTAAGTAACTTGCCCAAAGTCACACAGCAGATGAATAGTAGGGCCGGTATTAGAACCCTGGTCCTCTGACTCCAAAGACATGTGCTATTTCCACTAGGCCATGCTGCTTTTCTGTGCTCATACTAAAACTCTATATCTATCAATCAATGGCATTTATTGAGTGATAAGCATGTGCAGAGCACTGTACTAAGCACTTGGGAGAATACAACAGAACTGGTAGATTTATTCATTCATTCGCTGAATCATATTTATTGAGCGCTTACCATATGCAGAGCTTACTTATTGTACTAAGTGCTTAGAAGAGTACAATATAACAACAAACTGACACATTCCCTCTCCACAAGGAGCTCAAAGTCTAGAGGGGGAGACAGACATTAATGTACATAAATAAATGAATAAATAATTCATTCATTCAATCGTATTTATTGAGCGCTTACGAGGATGACACCAAGGTTGCAGGCTTGTTAGACAGGAGAGATATACATATGCCCAAATGCCCAGTGCGGCTGGCAAGGAGTATGAATGAAGGGAGCAAATTACGGTGATGCAGAAAGGAGTGAGAGAAGAGGAGAGGAGGGTTTAGTCAGGGAAGGTTTCTTGGAGGAGATGTGCCTTCAATAAGGCTTAAAAGTGGGGGAGAGCAATTATTGGATATGAGGAGGGAGGGCATTCCAGGCCAGTGGCAGGATGAGGGCAAGAGGCCAGTGGCAAGACAGGCGACATCGAGGTACAGTGAGGAGGTTAGCATTAGAGGAACGAAGTGTGCGGGCCGGGATGTAGTGGGAGAATAGCGAGGTGAGGAAGGAGGGGGCAAGGTGATTGAATGCTTTAAAGCCAATGGTGAGGAGCTTTTGTTTGACTGGAGACGGACGGGCAACGACTGCAGTTTTTTTGAGGAGTGGGGAAATATGGTCTGAACGTTTTTGAAGGAAAGTGATTCGGGCAGCAGAGTGGAATATTGCCTGGAGTGGGGAGAGACAGTAAGCAGGGAGGTCAGAAAGGAGGCTGGTACAGTAATCAAGATAGGATAGGGCAAATGCTTGGATTAATCTGGTAGCAGTTTGGATGGAGAGGAAGGGATGGATTTTATCTATGCTGTGAAGGTAGAAGTGACAGGATTTAGTGATGGCTTGACTATGTGGGCTGAATGAGGGAGAGGAGTCAAGGATAACGCCAAGGTTCCAGGCTTGGGAGACAGGAAGGATAGTGGTGCCATCAATAGTGATGGGAAACTCATGGGGAGGACAGGGTTTGGGTGGGAAGATAAGAAGTTCAGGTTTAGTCATATTAAGTTTGAGGTGACAGGAGGACATCCAGGTAGAGATGTCTTGAAGGCAGGAGGAAATGCGAGACTGCAGAGAGGGAGAGAGGTGAGAGCTGGAGATGGAGATTTGGGAATCATCCACATAGAGGCAGCAGCTGAATCCGTGAGAGCAAATGAGTTCTCCAAGAGAGTGGGTGTAGATGGAGACTAGAAGGGGACCCAGAACTAAACCTTGAGGGACCCCCACAGTTAAGGGGTGGGAGTCAGAGGAGGAGCCCATGAAAGAGACAGAATGTATGTTCCCTACATACAAAGAGCTTAATAAAGAGTTCATACAGCAACATTTTTCAGGAAACCCATCTCACTGCATAAAATTAAAATGCTGAAGTAGGGGCACAGATCTAGTATTGTTATAAAATATCAGAGGGGGGACCTGTACACTATACTTACTCACATAAATTGCTCCACTTTTGCATAATTTTTGCAACCCCCAAACAGGGGAAGGGCTGTTATACTGGGCCATATAAATTTAAATCTAGCAATGAGGGGAGCGAGTGGAAAAGAGAAGGTGAAAAAAAGAGGAAGAAAGGAGGGAGAAGGTAGAGATAGGAGAAAAGGCACTTGGGATTACATCTCTTGCCTCTCCCAAGGCACTCGATGAATGAATCCCACTCCCTTCAGAGATTTCAGTAAACTCCCTCCCTGCTGCATCCCCATGGTAACCTCTATCTGTGGTGTTGGGCATTCTGATTTTTCTCTTCTTCCTATCCTGGTTTATGCCACTCTGACCTTTTATTTCCTCCTCACTGCGTTCTCAACCCGGCTCTGCCACTTGCCTGCTGTGTGATCTTCGACAACTTACTTAACTTCTCTGTGCCACAGTTACCACATCTATAAAATGGGGGATCAATGCCTGTCCTTCCCCCCTCTGAATAATATGGGACTGGGACTGTGCCTGCCCTGATTAATTTAGAACAAACCCAATGCTTAGTAGAGTGCTTGGCACATAGTAAGCTTTTCACAAGTACCCAGACTAAGCCCCTGCTTTTCCTCTGCTCCCCCTCCCCTCCCTTTGCTCTACCCCCCCACCCCACAGCACTTGTGTATATATGTACATATTTATACTTATTCTATTTATTTTTATTAATGATGGGTATATATCTATAATCCCATTTATTTATAATGATGCTACTGATGCCTGCTTACTTGTTTTGATGTCTGTCTCCCCCCTTCTAGACTGTGAGCCCGTTGTGGGCAGGGCTTGTCTCTATTTGTTGCTGAAGTGTACTTACCAAGCGCTTTGTACAGTGCTCTGCACACAGTAAGCGCTCACTAAATATGATTGAATGAATGAATGAATACTGTAATTATTATTATTATTACTACAATGAAATAAGGTTAAAAGGTTTAGGAGAGGGTGGGGTCTTTTATGTGATCTCAAGATACCAAGAGTAGTGAGAATCCACTAGAGGTGGGCTCTAAGGAAATGTTGTGGACAAAGTAATATGTAGGAATAACAACGTTATTAGCAGTGTTAAGAAACCATACAACCATGGGAGGACTGGAGATGTACAGCCTAGAGAGGAGGAGATGGTCAGTCTTTCCCTAAAATAGTGCAACGGTTTGAGATAAAACTGGATTATAGACTGATCGGAAAAGGAAGTTTCTGGAGCTGTGAATGGAAAATACAACGATTTTCTAACTGATTGGGTATGTGGAGGGAAAAACAGCAAAAAAATGAGAATTTCTCCAAAGTGACTTTGGAAGTCAGTGATACTGTTCTACTGTCCACTGTGACAGGGAAGCCAGGCAAAGGGGAGAGTGGTAGAGGTGGCGAAAGAGTTGTAGCTTGTCAAAAAGAAAATAGGAGAAGCCAAGAAGAAATGCGATTTTTTGGAAAAATAAAAATGAATTGAAAATGAGGCCAAAAGAGGTAAAAATCCTTAGGTAGCATATTTTCTTGACATTGAAAAATTTTTGCATTTCATGACAATATATTGAAATTATATTTAGTAGCAAGCAGTTATAGGAATATGATCTCCCTGAAAATTGATTAAAGAATATGAACAAGGTTCCGTAGACAAATCAATTTTGGTAGTGTAGCACTAGAAGGACAAGGTGAAATGTCTGCATAATTTTAAGAAAAGGAAGTCTTTTTCACAAGACTGACAGAAGCTGACATTGTAGCATATCCCTGTTTCCATTCCTCTCCAAACTCCTCGGGTTTTGGAGATCCAGTGCCTTCGCCCTAACTGACCCACAAAAGTCAGACTTTTGGTTCCTTGGCTCCTGCCCGAGACAGCACATTCCCAGGGCACATGGCTCTACCCTGTTGCCTTTCCACCTTCGATACCACAGCCCATTCCCTCCTCGCTAAAACGCTTTACTTTCCTAAGCGCTTAGTCGACTGCATTTATGGAGCATTTACTGTGTGCAGAGCACTCTACTAAGTGCTTGGGATAAAACAAAATAACAATAAACCAACACATTTAATGCTCACAAGTCTAGAGGGGGAGACAGACATTAATACAGATAAATAAATTACAGATATATACATAAATGCTGTGGGGCTGGAAGTGGGGATGAATAAAGGGAGCAAGTCAGGGCGACACAGAAGCGAGTGGGAGAAGAGGAAAGAGGGCTTACTCAGGGAAGGCCTCTTGTAGATGTGCCTTAAAGACTGAGCTCACTGTGTGCAGGAATGAGTCTGTTTGTTGCTATATTGTTCTCTCCCAAGAACTTATTACAGTTCTTTGCGCACAGTAAGCACTCAATAAATACACTTTAATGAGTGAATAAGGCTTTGAAGCAGGGGAGATTAATTGTCTGCTGTGTGACCTTGGAAAAGTCAGTTAACTTCGCTGTACCTCGGTCACCTCACCTGAATAATAATAATAATAATGAATAATAATTATGGTACTTGTTAAGCGCCTACTATGTGCCAAGCAGTTCTAAGCGGTGGGGTAGGTACAAAATAATCGGGTTGGACACAGTCCCCGTCCCACATGGGACTCACAGGCTTAAGCCCCATTTTAGAAATGAGGTAACTGAGGTTTAAAATGGGGATTAAGACTGTGAGCACCATTTGGGACTCCCGATTAGTCTCACTGGAAAGAGCGCGGGCTTTAGAGTCAGAGGTCATGGGTTCAAATCACAGCTCCGCCAATTGTCAGTTACATGACTTTGGGCAAGTCACTTCACTTCTCTGGGCCTCAGTTCCCTCATCTGTAAAATGGGGATGAAGACTGTGAGCCCCCCGTGGGACAACCGGATCACTGTGTAACCTCCCCAGCGCTTAGAACAGTGCTTTGCACATAGTAAGCGCTTAATAAATGCCATTATTATTATTATGATTATTATATATATCCTAGCCCTTAGTACAGTACCAGGCACAATATAAGCGCTTAACAACAACAACAAAAAAATTAGAGTTGGAAGAATCAGGAATGAAAACTGAGAAGTTGCAGCCAGTGAAATGGAGTGATTGTGAGGGCGGAAGGGAGGTCTGAAAGTCAGTCAGTCAATCAATCAATCTATCAATCAATCATAATTACTGAGCGCTTTCTGTGTTCACAGGGCATTGTACTAAGCGCTTGTAAGAGTTGGTCAATATGTTCCTTGCCCACAATGAGCTTACAAAGCATAGTGCTCCCTACTGCTCAGTAAGTGCTCAATAAATGTCACTGACTGATTGATTGTGTCCAAAACGCAAAATGGACAACCAACTGACTCTCAGTTCTTTACCTATTTTAAGAAGGTGGATTTCCCTCTTATTCCTGAATAAAGAGCTGCGGAGAGAGCCTGCATTGAAGAAGGCCGTGGGAGCTAAACTTCTGGTCTAATCTATTTGCATCCTTTGTGCAGTGTATTGAGAAGCAGCATGTACAAATGGATAGCGCAAGGACCTGAGTTCTAAACCCAGCTCCATCACTTGCTAGCCCTGTGACCTTGGGCAAGTCACCTCACTTCTCTAGGCCTCAGTTACCTCATCTGTATATATGTTTGTACATATTTATTACTCTATTTATTTATTTATTTATTTTATTTGTACATATCTATTCTATTTATCTTATTTTGTTAGTATGTTTCATTTTATTCTGTCTCCCCCTTTTAGACTGTGAGCCCACTGTTGGGTAGGGACTGTCTCTATATGTTGCCAATTTGTACTTTCCAAGCGCTTAGTACAGTGCTCTGCACATAGTAAGCACTCAATAAATACGATTGATGATGATGATGATGATAATGGGGATTAGGACTATGAGCCCCATGTGGGACAGGGACTGTGTCCAATCTGATTGCTTTGTATTCACCCAGCGCTTAAAGCAGTGCCTGGCACACAGGAAGCACTTAACAAATATAAAAACAAAAATTGTGTTCATTTCCTTTCTGGCCCCTTGCAGAGGGCAAGCAAGCACCTTTCAGGTCTGCTAAATGCTTCACTCTCTAAATCAAGGTTATTAAGAGAGACATGGCACTGAATTACTTGTCCTTCCTGCTTATGTGTACATTCGCTCCCTAATTTTGTTTGCTTCCCATCACTGTTTACATACTCTTATGTGCACTGATTCAACTTATAAGAAACACAGGATACCTTGGGGGGTGGAAGTGAACATATTTACATATAGCCATCTTTGTTGGACGGTTAGTGGTAAGTTGGGTGGTATTAAATTACAGCCATTAACGTATTTTGAAATAATCAGAAAAACGTAAATATATATATATATGTATATATATATATATATATATATATATATACATATACATATACTCAAGTCCTGGGGCAGGCCCAGCAGTCAAGCTTCCATTTCAATCACTCAATTTTATTTACTGAGTACTTACTGTGTGCATAGCACTGTAGTAAGCATTTGGGAGAGTACAATACAATAGAGTTGGCAGACGTAATTCCTGACCCAGAAAAGGGTCTGTCGAGAAATAGCGAAAGGAAGAAAGAAAATCTCCCTGATGGATAACATTTCCCAGACATAATAGGAAGCGTTAATCCCTCAAACTCTGGGGTCCCAGAGTTAGAAAACTCTTTCTCTCACTGGACTCGGTCTCTGCCTGCTTTGCTTTGCAACAGAAGGCTGGCTAAGTGCTATTTTTGAGTATCCCCTTTTAGAATTTTGTATATATATTGAAGAAATGTTGCCAACTTAAGCAACTCGTATGTAAAAATGTGAGAAAATGTTTACTTATGGAGGATTGGGTATTTCTACAAAGATGTTCTGGTTGTAATTTGGATTTGGTTTCAGTTTTCCCTTTATGTACTCTCTATGTACTTTGAAATTCAAGTGGTTTTGTGCCTCAGTGTTTCGGTTTTCCCTTTATGTCCTCTTTATGTACTTTGAAATTAAAGTGGTTTTGTGCCTCAGTTTTGAATATTACTACTAGTAATAACAATAATATGACAATGGGCTCAAAGTCCCAAAAGTGACCACCTCCCTACAAACCATCAGTCAGACATGAAAAGTCCTCTAAACTGTATACTGTCCTAATTTTGGGCAGGGAATGTGTTCGTTTATTGTTGTATTGTACTCTCCCAAGAGCTTTGAACAGTGCTTTGCATACAGTAAGAGCTTAGTAACTACGATCATATGAATGACGAATGAGGCAGTTAACATCCTCAGCTTTCCTGCCCCACCAATATGTCCATTGCTGTAAACTGAAAATTTCCAATCACCCATGTCTTATGAAGTGAATTCTAATGCGACATGCTTTTTTCTTTTTCCAGTAATACCTTCCCGGGCTGAAAATTCTGTGCTGCTTAAGATAACAATAGAACACTCTATTAAAGGGAATCACAGAAAAATGAGTAGGTGAAAGGCAAGGTAAAATCATTTTATTCCCATTTTACAAATAAGGAAGCTGAGACGGGGAAGCGAAGGGGGCCGCCCAAGGTTACGGAGCAAGCAGATAACTGGCAGGACCAAGACTAGAAACTCTATCACCTGATAGAGAAGCAGCGTGGCTTAGTGCAGTGCTTTGCACATAGTAAGCGCTTAATAAACGCAATTATTATTATTATTATTAGTGGAAAGAGCCCGGGCTTGGGAGTCGGAGGTCGTGGGTTCTAATCCCGGCTCTGCCACTTGTCAGCTGTGTGACTTTGGGCAAATCACTTAACTTCACTGTGCCTCAGTTCCCTCATCTGTAAAACGGGGATGAAGACTGTGAGCCCCATGTGGGACAACCCGATCACCTTGTATCTAGCTAGGAACAGTGCTTGGCACATAGTAAGTGCTTAACAAATACCATCATCATCATCATCACTTCCCAGGGCCCATGCACTTTCCACTAGGTTTTGCTGTTCTCAGAACATTTTAATCAGTAGGTTCTTTTTCCAATAAGAAGGACATTTATCTACTTACAGGGACAATGCTCTACGGATCTTCCTTCTTTCAGTCTCTCCTAGCCAACATTCAGGACTTTCTGGAGAGCATTACTTTATTTTCAAAGACCCCACAGTTCCCTATCTACTTGTTCCCCATCAACTGGTTCCTTCCCAGCTCATAATAATAATCATAATAATAATAATGGTAGCATTTATTAAGCGCTTACTATGTGCAAAGCGCGCTAGGGAGGTTACAAGGTGATCAGGTTGTCCCACGGGGGGGGGGCTCACAGTCTTCATCCCCATTTTACAGATGAGGTAACTGAGGCCCAGAGAAGTGAAGTGACTTGCCCGAAGTCACACAGCTGAAAAGTGGTGGAGGCAGGATTTGAACCCATGACCTCTGACTCCAAAGCCCGGGCTCTTTCCCCTGAGCCACGCCGCTTCTCTTCCTCTCATCTCCCACTCCGGGCAGCTGTGAGCCTATCCCGCCAACTAAGCCCTCACAATGAACTCTTCCTCTTTCAACCTGTTCAAAATGCCTTTCTTCTGACAGGAAATCATCATCATCATCATCAATCGTATTTATTGAGCGCTTACTGTGTGCAGAGCACTGTACTAAGCGCTTGGGAAGTACAAGTTGGGAATGCCCTCCTCGCTTTTCTAATGAACCTCCCTCCAAAATTCCCTGAAGAAAAAATGGGGCCCGCACTCTCAACATGCCCTGTGTGTGCGGGGCCATGGGGAGTTCAAGCCAACAATAATAGCAATTGTAGTATTTGTTAAGCAGAAAAAGGAGAAGCAGCATGGCTCAATGGAAAGGGCACGGGCTTTGGAGTCAGAGGTCATGGGTTCAAATCCCAGCTCTGCCAATTGTCAGCTGTGTGACTTTGGGCAAGTCACTTAACTTCTCTGGGCCTCAGTTCCCTCATCTGTAAAATGGGGATTAAGACTGTGAGCCCCCTGTGGGACAACCTGATCACTCTGTAACTTCCCCAACGCTTAGAAAAGTGCTTTGCACATAGTAAGCGCTTAATAAATGCCATCTTTATTATTATTATTATTAAGCGCTTACTATCTGCTGAGCACTGGGGTAGATAGAAGATTCAAGAAAATCAGATCAGACGCAGGATTTATCACACATGGGGCTCCCAGGCTAAGCAGGAGACACTCATTTTACAGATCAATCAATCAATCAATCAATCGTATTTATTGAGCGCTTACTATGTGAAGAGCACTGTACTAAGCGCTTGGGAAGTACAAGTTGGCAACATATAGAGACAGTCCCTACCCAACAGTGGGCTCACAGTCTAAAAGAGGGAGATGGAGAACAAAACCAAACATACTAACAAAATAAAATAAATAGAATAGATATGTACAAGTAAAATGAATAAATAAATAAATAGAATAATAAATATGTACAAACATATATACATATATACAGGTGCTGTGGGGAAGGGAAGGAGGGGAAACTGGGCCAGAGATGTTAGGTGAGGAAACTTGAACCCAGAGAAACTCAGACCTTGGACAAGTCACTTCACTTCTCTGTGCCTTGGTGTCCTCAAATGCAAAATGAGGATTCGGTACCTGCTCTCCCTCCTACTTTGACTGTGAGCTCCACGTGGGACAGGGGCTTTGGCCAACCCGATTAACTTTTAACTATCCCGGAGCTTAGAACAGTGCTTGAGAAGCAGCGTGACTCCGTGGAAAGAGCATGGGCTTAGAAGTCAGAGGTCATGGGTTCAAATCCCGGCTCCGCCACTGTCAGCTGTGTGACTTTGGGCAAGTCACTTCACTTCTCTGGGCCTCAGTTACCTCATCTGTGAAATGGGGATTCAGACTGTGAGCCCCAAGTGGGACAACTTGATCACCTTGTAACCTCCACAGCGCTTAGAACCGTGCTTTTTTTTATAATGGTATTTATTAAGCGCTTACTATGTGCAAAGCACTGTTCTAAGCGCTGGAGAGGTTACAAGGTGATCAGGTTGTCCCACAGGGGGCTCACAGTCTTAATCCCCATTTTACAGATGAGGCAACTGAGGCGGAGAGAAGTTATGTGACTTGCCCAAAGTCACACAGCTGACAAGTGGCAGAGCCGGGATTCGAACCCATTACCTCTGACTCCAAAGCCCGGGCTCCTTCCACTGAGCCACGCTGCTTCGCTGCTTTGCACATGGTAAGCACTTAATAAATGCTATTATTATTAATATTATTATTTTGCACACAGTAAGCGCTTAACAAATGCTATCATTATTACTCATGCATAGTAAGTGCTCGACAAATATAAAAAAAAAAAAGGAAAGGGAACAGAAGCACAGAAAAATTGAGTAACTTGCCTAAGGTCACACAGCAGGTAAGTGGCAGAGCCAGAATCAGAACCCAGGATGTTCCAGCTCCCAGGCCCGTGCTCTATCCATTAGACCGCGGTACTTCTCTAACCTCATCTGATCTAACCCAATCATGTTTTTAAGGTTGTTTCCCTCCACCTCCCTCCACCCATCCCTGCACAGGCCTAAGACATGACTAAATTTGAAATCTGGATAGAAAGGGCAGAGTCATTTGGTTGTGAAGCTACATCTCCTCCAAGAGGCCTTTCCTGACTAAACCCTCATTTCCTCCCCTCCCACTCCCTTCTGTGTTGCCCTCACATGTGCATTTGCACCCTTTATCCACCCCTCCTTCAGCCCCACAGCACCTACATAGCCATATTTTATTTATGTTATTGTCTGTCTCCCCGACTAGACTGTAAGCTCCTGTGGGCAGGGAGCATGTCTATTGACTCTGTCATACTGTACTCTCCCAAGCGCTTAGTACAGAGAAGCAGCGTGGCTCAGTGGAAAGAGCCTGGGCTTTGGAGTCAGAGGTCATGGGTTCGAATCCCGGCTCTGCCATATGTATATATTTTTGTGCACATTTATTACTCTATTTATTTATTTATTTTACTCGTACATATCTATTCTATTTATTTTATTTAGTTACTACATTTGGTTTTGTTCTCTGTCTCCCCCTTCTAGACTGTGAGCCCACTGTTGGTAGGGACTGTCTCTATATGTTGCCAACTTGTACTTCCCAAGCGCTTAGTACAGTGCTCTGCACACAGTAAGCGCTCAATAAATACGATTATGTCTGCTGTGTGACATTGGTCTGAGCCTCAGTTCCCTCATCTGTAAAATGGGAATTAAGACTGTGAGCCCCACGTGGGACAACCTGATCACCTTGTATCCCCCCAGTGCTTAGAACAGTCCTTTGCACATAGTAAGCGCTTAACAAATGCCATCATCATCATTATTATTATTATTACAGTGCTTTGTACACAGTAAGTGCTCAATAAATACAACCAATTGATTGCCTAGCTATTCACCACAATGAAGAGAGCAAACAAATCAAGAAGAAGGGAAGTTGGGATCAGTAAGTCAGTAAGACAGGCAGTCACTCGATGATATCTATTCAGTGTCTACTGGAAAGTGCTATTCGAGGAGCCAGGAAGGAGTATGAGAAAAAGAAATCAGATAATAATCATAATGATGGGATTTGTTAAGTGCTTACTACGTGCCAAGCACTATTCTAAGCACTGGGGTAGATACAGGGTAATCATCATTTATTATTATTATTATTATTATTATTATTATTATTATTATTATTATTATTATTGTTGTTATTACAGTGCTCTGCACACAGTAAGCGCTCAATAAATACAACCAATTGATTCCCTAGCTATTCACCACAATGAAGAGAGCAAACAAATCAAGAAGAAGCGAAGTAAGTCAGTAAGTCAGTAAGACAGGCAGTCACTTGATGATATCTATTCAGTGTCTACTGGAAAGTGCTATTCCAGGAGCCAGGAAGGAGTACGAGAAAAAGAAATCAGATAATAATCATAATGATGGGATTTGTTAAGTGCTTACTATGTGCCAAGCACTGTTCTAAGCACTGAGGTAGATACAGGGTAATCATAATTCATTATTATTATTATTATTATTATTATTATCACAGTGCTCTGCACACAGTAAGCGCTCAATCAATACAACCAATTGATTGCCTAGCTATTCACCACAATGAAGAGAGCAAACAAATCAAGAAGAAGGGAAGTTGGGGTCAGTAAGACAGGCAGTCACTCGATGATATCTATTCAGTGTCTACTGGAAAGTGCTATTCTAGGAGCCAGGAAGGAGTACGAGAAAAATAAATCAGATAATAATCACAATGATGTATTTGTTAAGTGCTTACTATGTGCCAAGTACTATTCTAAGCACTGGGGTAGATACAGGGTAATCATTATTATTATTATTACAGTGCTCTGCACACAGTAAGCGCTCAATAAATACAACCGATTCCCTAGCTATTCACCATAATGAAGAGAGCAAACAAATCAAGAAGAAGGGAAGTTGGGATCAGTAAGTCAGTAAGACAGGCAGTCACTCGATGATATCTATTCAGTGTCTACTGGAAAGTGCTATTCTAGGAGCCAGGAAGGAGTACGAGAAAAAGAAATTAGATAATAATCATAATGATGGGATTTGTTAAGTGCTTACTAGGTGCCAAGCACTGTTCTAAGCACTGGGGTAGATACAGGGTTATCATTATTATTATTTTTATTATTACAGTGCTCTGCACACAGTAAGCGCTCAATAAATACAACCAATTGATTCCCCAGCTCTTCACCACAATGAAGAGAGCAAACAATCAAGAAGAAGGGAAGTTGGGATCAGTAAGTCAGTAAGACAGGCAGTCACTCGATGATATCTATTCAGTGTCTACTGAAAAATGCTATTCTAGGAGCCAGGAAGGAGTACGAGAAAAAGAAATTAGATAATAATCATAATGATGGGATTTGTTAAGTGCTTACTACGTGCCAAGCACTGTTCTAAGCACTGGGGTAGATACAGGGTTATCATTATTATTATTATTATCATTAGTGCTCTGCACACAGTAAGCGCTCAATAAATACAACCAATTGATTCCCTAGCTATTCACCATAATGAAGAGAGCAAACAAATCAAGAAGAAGGGAAGTTGGGATCAGTAAGTCAGTAAGACAGGCAGTCACTCGATGGTATCTATTCAGTGTCTACTGGAAAGTGCTATTCTAGGAGCCAGGAAGGAGTACGAGAAAAAGAAATCAGATAATAATCATAATGATGGTATTTGTTAAGTGCTTACTACGTGCCAAGCACTGTTCTAAGCACTGAGGTAGATACAGGGTAATCATCATTTATTATTATTATTATTACAGTGCTCTGCACACAGTAAGCGCTCAATAAATACAACCAATTGATTTCCTAGCTATTCACCACAATGAAGACAGCAAACAAATCAAGAAGAAGGGAAGTTGGGATCAGTAAGACAGGCAGTCACTTGATGATATCTATTCAGTGTCTACTGGAAAGTGTTATTCTAGGAGCCAGGAAGGAGTACGAGAAAAAGAAATCAGATAATAATCACAATGATGTATTTGTTAAGTGCTTACCATGTGCCAAGCACTGTTCTCAGCACTGGGGTAGATACAGGGTAATCAGGTTGCCCCACTGGGGTTCATGCTTTTAATTCCCATTTTACAGATGAGGCAACTGAGGCACAGAGAAGTTAAGTGACTTGCCCAGGGTCACTCAGCAGAAAAGTGGCGGAGCCGGGATTAGAACCCACATCCTCTGACTCCGTTCACTGACCCATTTCACTCAGCCCTGTGAGTGATCTGACAGAAGGAGCCAATCAATCGAGAACAAAGAATTTTAAAGGCAAAATGGACTCTTCAAGAGTTTTGCCCAGGTTTTTCCATATATGAGTAAAAAACGTCCAGTTCTGTTAAAATGTGTGTGTGGAGGGTTGCATTCCTGGTATTAAGGAAAACACACACTGTGGTACTCGCAGTGTACAGCACATGTGCACAAGCAGTTTCTTCCAACATTACAGCATTGTAGGACTAATGTTCCTTAACTTCCTAACAACAAAACACATACTGAAACCATGCAATTTGGGAATAATTGGGCAAAATAATTCTTCATTTGTAAACTCAAAGAAGGCAGGGAATTTGTCTACTACCTCTGTTACATTGTACTTTCCCAGGAACTTAGCACAGTGCCCCGCACACAGTAAGCACTCAATGAATAACAATAATAATAATAATAATGGCATTTATTAAGTGCTTACTATGTGCAAAGCACTGTTCTAAGCGCTGGGGAGGTTACAAAGAGATCAGGTTGTCCCACAGGGGGCTCAGAGTCTTCATCCCCATTTTACAGATGAGGAACTGAGGCTCAGAGAAGTTAAGGGACTTGCCCAAAGTCACACAGCTGACAAGTGGTGAAGCCGAGATTTGAACCCATGACCTCTGACTCCAAAGCCCGTGCTCTTTCCACTGCTTTATTTATTTACTCATCAGCGTATTTGAAAAACAATGACCACGAAAATACTCTATATGATAGGTGGTATTATTTTGAAAATATCAGTTATGAGTGGAATTTGGAATTAAGTTTAGGGATACCTTACTTTCAAACAAAAATATGCTTGCAAGTCATTCTATCGCGTTTCTATTTATGTTTATCTGGCACTATTTTTTCCCTATTAAAATATTAATTAAAATTTAATTAAAATTAAAATTAAAAGGGGGAGACTCGACGAAGTTCTGGATTGGCTCCACATTGAGTGATTTGCACAGCTCTTCGTTGTCTTGAACTATAGCCACAATCATAGTTGCTGAAATAGAATTACACAGGGTTTCCCCTCAAAAAACACTTAGTAAGCCAAGTAATTGTTCTGTAAAACACTATAAATACCTCCCCTGAAAATGCATATGTTAAATGACTTGTTTTATCTTCACATTTGATAGATGACAGGGTGACATTTCTTAAAACTGCCTCCTCCTCTCCCAACAAGGGAGTGACAGCCCCTAAGTGCCCCATCTCTCACAGCCGAAAGGAGTGACATTCCTTAGATGGATAGCATACGGAGCCTCAACGTGTTCGTTTGCAGTGTCATTCCCAAGCCTGCTTCCCGACAAAATTTCACAACAAAACACAATCAGTGTCTTAATTTAAGATTATGGTAACTGGAGGGGCCCAGAAGACTCATGCACATATTGTAAAAGACCACTCCCAGCCTTCACTCTCCTCTTCTCCCACTCCCTTCTACCTCATCGTTTGCAGTGTCTTTCCCAAGCCTGTTGCCCGACAAAATTTCACAACAAAACACAATCAGTGTCTTAATTTAAGATTACAGTAACTGGAGGGGCCCAGAAGAATCATGCACATATTGTAAAAGACCACTCCCAACCTTCACTCTCCTCTTCTCCCACTCCCTTCTACCTCGTCCTGACTCGCTCCCTTTATTCCCAGACTGAGCGCCTTCCTTCCTCTCCCCCTCGTCCCCCTCTCCATCCCCCTCATCTTACCTCCTTCCCTTCCCCACAGCACCTGTATATATGTATATATGTTTGTACATATTTATTACTCTATTTATTTATTTATTTATTTTACTTGTACATATCTATTCTATTTATTTTATTTTGTTAGTATGTTTCGTTTTGTCTCCTCCTTTTAGACTGTGAGCCCACTGTTGGGTAGGAACTGTCTCTATATGTTGCCAATTTGTACTTCCCAAGCGCTTAGTACAGTGCTCTGCACACAGTAAGCACTCAATAAATACAATTGATGATGATGATGATTCATTCCCCCTCCCAGCCCTACAGCACTTATGTACATAATCTGCAATGTATTTATTTATATTGATGTCTGCATCCCCCTCTATCAATCAATCAATCAATCGCATTTATTGAGCGCTTACTGTGTGCAGAGCACCGTACTAAGGGCTTGGAAAGTACAAGTTGGCAACATATAGAGACAGTCCCTACCCAACAGTGGGCTCACAGTCTAAAAGGGGGGAGACAGAGAACAAAACCAGTCATACTAACAAAATAAAATAAATAGAATAGATATGTACAAGTAAAATAAATAGAGTAATAAATATGTACAAACATATATACATATATACAGACTGCAAGCTCGTTGTGGTCAGGGAATGTATCTGTTTATTGTTGTTTATTGTTGCCCTGCATTCATTCATTCATTCAATCGTATTTATTGAGCGCTTACTGTGTGCAGAGCACTGTACTAAGCGCTTGGGAAGTAATAATAACAATAATGATGGCATTTGTTAAGCGCTTACTATGTGCAAAGCACTGTTCTAAGCACTGGGGAGGATACAAGGTGATCAGGTTGTCCCACGTGGGGCTCACAGTCTTAATCCCCATTTGACAGATGAGGTCACTGAGGCTCAGAGAAGTGAAGTGACTTGCCCAAGATCACACAGCAGACATGTGGCAGAGTCGTACAAGTCGGCAATGTATAGAGACTGCCTTCTAGACTGTGAGCCCACTGTTGGGTAGGGACTGTCTCTATATGTTGCCAGCTTGTACTTCCCAAGCGCTTAGTACAGTGCTCTGCACACAGTAAGCGCTCAATAAATACGATTGATTGATTGATATAGAGACGGTACCGACCCAACAACGGGCTCCCAGTCTAGAAGGGGGAGACAGACAACAAAACAAAACAAAACTGCACTCTCCCCAGTGCTTAGTACAGTGCTCAGGAGTGCTCAGTAAAGATGACTTCACTCCTGCTAACATGGCATCTCGATTCCAGTAGTATAGACTGGGTTACCTACAACTAAATTATTAAAGGTTATTTTACAATTTACTTTTCATTAATTCATTCAATCGTACTGATTGAGCGCTTACTGTGTGCAGAACACTGTACTAAGCGCTTGGGAAGTACAGGTTGGCAACACATAGAGACGGTCCCTACCCAACAGCGGGCTCACAGTTTAGAAATAGACTGAAATCTACTAATTTCAATTAATTGCAATCTACTTTATTCTTACAAGCTGCACATACTGTAGTTAACCTGTTTACTGAGTCATCTTATTGTTTTCACATTGAACAAATATGTTCCACAGAAAAGGATTTTTCTGACTTCCTAGTCATTATTAGGATTGTAAATTTATTTTGTTCTTTATCAAGACACTTGGAGGCTGTAAATAAAGTGAAACTAATTATTTGATGTCTAAAAATGAACATTAAAAAATGTAACCGTGTCCTTAGTGTCATCTATTTTAGGTTATTTTAAAACTAAGCCACTTACTGTTTCTCCTCAAAAATGAGGAACTGCAATGCAATTCTACAAATTTTCCATCAAGTATTAGTAGCCCTTGATCCTCACTGATACAGCGGTTTATGATCCAGTACTTGGTAATTATAAATCATCCCTGCAAACGTCTAAGACACTCAGTACTGCATTCGGAAAACTTGATACTTATCAATTGAGAAAATGTTTCTATATTTTCAGAATATTGCTGATTCAATTGAGGCACCCTTTTTACTACAGATTAAACTGTTGCGTTTCCATTTAAGCAAATTGAAAATCTGAATATTATGTTGTGCTATTTTAAAACATGGAATTAGAGAAAAACGATTAGAGCTCTCCTAATTCATGAAAAGATGATCTAAATTTCTAATAAAAATAATGAGCCAACAATACATAGACATACAAATAAGTACTAATAAATCCCAGTTTGCGGAGCATGTGTGATGCCTGTCTACTTGTTTTGTTGTCTGTCTCCCCACTTCTAGATTGTGAGCCCCTTGTTGGGTAGGGATTGTCTCTATTTGTTGCTGAACTGTACTTTCCAAGCGCTTAGTACAGTGCTCTGCACACAGTAAGCACTCAATAAATACGACAACAAAACAATACAAGGAGACGGGTGTCAAAACCGTCAGAATAAATGGAATTATAGCTTTATGCACATCATTAATAGAGTGGTAAATAGGTACAAGTAAAATAAACAGAGTAATAAATATGTAATAATAATAATGGTGATGGCATTTGTTAAGTGCTTACTATGTGCAAAGCACTGTTCTAAGTATTGGAGGGGGATACAACGTGATCAGGTTGTCCCACGTGGGGCTCACAGTCTTAATCCCCATTTTACAGATGAGGGAACTGAGGCACGGAGAAGTTAAGTGACTTGCCCAAAGTCACACAGCTGACAATTGGTGGAGGCGGGATTTGAACCCAGGACCTCTGACTCCAAAGCATGTGCTCTTTCCATTGAGCCACGCTGCAAATGCACAGATATATATAAGTGCTGTGGGGATAGGAAGGGGGTAAGGCAAAGGGAGGAAATGGGGGGGGTGATGGGGAGGGGAGGAGGAGAGATGTACCAAACCCGCTGACACCCCAATTTGCCCCAGCAGGATAAGGTGGGCATTCGTTCATTCTTTCAATTGTATTTACTGAGCGCTTACTGTGTGCAGAGCTCTGTACTAAGCGCTTGGGAAGTACAAGTTGGCAACATATAGAGACGGTCCCTACCCAATAGTGGGCTCACAGGGCAGAAATACCATCTTTGTAGGCTGGCTACTGAGAAGTGAATAATAATAATAATAATAATGGCATTTATTAAGCACTTACTATGTGCAAAGCACTGTTCTAAGCACTGGGGAGGATACCAGGTGATCAGGTTGTCCCATGGGGGGGCTCACAGTCTTCATCCCCATTTTACAGATGGGGTAACTGAGGCCCAGAGAAGTTAACTGACTTGCCCAAAGTCACACAGCTGACAGTTGGCGGAGCCGGGATTTGAACCCATGACCTCTGACTCCAAAGCCCGGGCTCTTTCCACTGAGCCACGCTGCTTCTCTGAAGTGAAGTGACTCGCCCAAGGTCACACAGCGGACAAGTGGCAAAGCCAGGATTCGAACCCACATCCTCTGACTCCCAAGCCCGTGTTCTTGCCACCAGGCCACGCTGCTTCTCAATGGGGTATCTGGCTTTGGAAGTGACTGTCTATCGCCATCAGGGATGTATCAGTCAGTCAGTCAATCGTACTGAGCGCTCACTGTGTGCAGAGCACTGTACTAAGCACTTGGGAGAATACAATATAACAATAAAACAAGACAAATTCCCTGTCCTTGGTGAGCTCACCGTGTAGAGGGGGAGAGAGACATTAATATAACTGATTAAATTACAGATATCAATCAATCAATCGTATTTATTGAGCGCTTACTGTGTGCAGAGCACTGTACTAAGCGCTTGGGAAGTACAAGATGGCAACATCTAGAGACAGTCCCTACCCAACAGTGGGACAACTCGATCACTTTGTAACCTCCCCAGCGCTTAGAACAGTGCTTTGCACATAGTAAGTGCTTAATAACCATCATTATTATTATTGTTAAAAGGGGGAGGCAGAGAAGAAAACCAAACATACTAACAGAATAAAATAAATAGAATAGATATGTACAAGTAAAATAAATAAATAAATAGAGTAATAAATATGTACAGACAAAGGGGGAAGAAGGGGGAGGAGAGGGGGGAGAATCAATCAATCAATTGCATTTATTGAGCGCTTACTGTGTGCAGAGCACTGTACTAAGCGCTTGGGAAGTGCAAGATGGCACCATACAGAGACGGTCCCTACCCAACAGCGGGACAACCCGACCACTTTGCAACCTCCCCAGTGCTCAGAACAGTGCCTTGCACGTAGTAAGCGCTTAACAAACACCATCATCATTGGGGTTGGGAGGGGGAGATGAATAAAGGGAGCAAGTCAGGGCGATGCAGAAGGGAGTTAATATGGAGTTTTTGTTAATATGTTTGGTTTTGTTCTCCGTCTCCCCCTTCTAGACTGTGAGCCCACTGTTCATTCATTCATTCATTCAATCGTCTTTACTGAGCGCTTACTGTGTGCAGAGCACTGTACTAAGCGCTTGGGAAGTACAAGTCGGCAACCTATAGAGACAGTCCCTACCCAACAGCGGGCTCACAGTCTAGAAGGGGGAGACAGATGACAAAAACAAAAACAAAACAAAAAGAAAAACACAATACACAGAGAAAAGCAGGCATTTGAGTGGATCCTGATGATTTTAGTAATACTGAGTAGTTACAAGATGAAATGGAGGCAGGGAGCTCTGCTGTATTCAATCATTCAATCGTATTTATTAAGCACTTACTGTGTGCAGAGCACTGTACTAAGCACTTGGGAAAGTACAATGTGACAAAAAAATGGCACTCCCTGCCCACAACAAGCTCACTATCTAGATGGGGGGAGACAGGCGTCAATATGAATAAATTAAATTACAGATAGGGACCGTCTCTGTTGCCAACTTGTATTTCCAAGCGCTTAGTACAGTGCTCTGCACACAGTAAGCGCTCAATAAATACGATTGATTGATTGATTGATTGATTGAGTTGGTTTAGTCAGAGAAGGCCTCATGGAGGAGATATGCCTTCAGTAAGGCTTTGAAGACGGGGAGATTCGCTATGTGTCAGCTATGAGGAGGGAGGGCGTTCCAGGCCGGAGGCAGCATGTGGGAGAGAGGTCAGTGGCGAGCTAGGCGAGATGGAAGCCATCCATGGGTCCTGAAAGGCCAGGCCCCTCACTTGAGGTGGCCCATTTGGGGTCATTTGGAACTTGTACTTCCCAAGCGCTTAGTTCAGTGCTCTAAGCACAGTAAGCGCTCAATAAATACGATTGAATGAATGAATAGTAAATGTGTACTTCCCAAGTGCTTAGTACAGTGTTCTGCACACACTAAGTGCTCAATACGATTGAATGAATGAATGAATGCTGAACAAACACCATTGTTATTATCAATTATTATTATTATTCAATCATCTTTGGGGATGTCTTCACATCACCAGAGATCTCCCCCTTCCCCCTCCTCATCCCCCCCGCCTTACCTCCTTCCCCTCCCCATAGCACCTGTATATATGTATGTATGTATTTATTACTCTATTTTATTTGTCCATATTTATTCTATTTATTTTATTTTGTTAATATGTTTTGTTTTGTCCTCTGTCTCCCCCTTCTAGACTGTGAGCCCACTGTTGGGTAGGGACCATCTCTATATATTACCAACTTGTACTTCCCAAGCACTTAGTACAGTGCTCTGCACACAGTAAGCGCTCAATAAATACGAATGAATGAATGAATGGGGTCGGGCCCTGAAGCCGTCACTCCCAGCTGGGAGCAGCGGCCTCCAAGATGGGCTTCCTGGGATAGCAAACCCAAGGCACACTCTCTTCTTCCTCACCACCTCTGCTTTTTGTTTCTTTCTCTCTCTCCCCTCATCTCTTCATTCATTCATTCATTCATTCAATCGTATTTACTGAGCGCTTACTGTGTGCAGAGCTCTGTACTAAGCGCTTGGGAAGTACAAGTTGGCAACATCTAGAGACAGTCCCTACCCAACAGTGGGCTCACAGTCTAGAAGGGGGAGACAGAGAACGAAACAAAACATATTAACAAAATAAAATAAATAGAATAAATGTGGACAAATAAAATAGATGCAAATAAAATAGATTATTATTATTTATATTTAATTTTGAAAAATAGAATCTTTAAAATGAATGCAAACTACATAAAGAAATTAATTCATAAGAAAAAACACCCCATACATGTTTATTCTACGTGGCCGAAGATCCCGAAGAACGGAATTGACTGAGAAGCGGGATCCAAGACGGTGATACAGGGAGCGTCCAGCTAATGGCAGAAAATTGTCCTCTTTAGTGGACTGTCTCCTCTGCTGTCCCTGTCATGACTTCATCAATATTTGGGTAACTCCTTCTGCCCTGTGCTGAAAGCAGACTTAATTCAGAGCACGCTTGGGAAGTACAAGTTGGCAATATCTAGAGAGGGTCCCTAACCAACAGTGGGCTCACAGTCTAGAAGGGGGAGACAGAGAACAAAACAAAACATATTAACAAAAGAAAATAAATAGAATATATATAAGTAAGATAAATAAATAGAGTAATAAATACGTACAAACATATATACATATATACAGGTGCTGTGGGGAAGGGAAGGAGGTAAGGCGGGGGGATGGAGAGGGGGAGGAGGGGAAGCTGCTTGGGGAAGCAGCATGGCTCAGTGGAGTCAGAGGTCATGGGTTCAAATCCCGGCTCTGTCAATTGTCAGCTGGGTGACTTTGGGCAAGTCACTTCACTTCTCTGGGCCTCAGTTCCCTCATCTATAAAATGGGGATGAAGACTGTGAGGCCCCCGTGGGACAACCTGATCACCTTGTAACCTCCCCAGCGCTTAGAACAGTGCTTTGCACATAGTAAGCGCTTAACAAATACCATTATTATTATTATTAGAAGCCTGGGCCATTTGGTTCCCTGCTGGCAAATTTGGTTAAGGGGGTATCTTCCCTCTCCCATTAGTGTTCCGGGACAGCTCGCGGCTTTCAGTACCAAAGAGAGAATTGTCTCTGAAAGACAAAACTCTCTGAAGCCATGTTCCAAATTAACCTGGGGCTCAAAATGACACAGCATCACTGGTCTGACAAAATAGTAGCAGTAGTAGTAGCAGTAGTAATAGAGAAGCAGCATGGCTTAGTGGATGGAGCAAAGGCCTGGCAATCAGAAGGTCATGGGTTCTAAACCCGGCTCTGCCACTTGCCTGCTGTGTTACCTTAGGCAGGTCACTTCTCTTCTGTGGGCCTCTGTTACCTCATCTGTAAAATGGGGATTGGGACGGTGAGTCCCACGTGGGAAAGGGACTGTGTCCAACCCAATTTGCTTGTATCCACCCCAGCGCTTAGTACTGTGCCTGCCATATATTAAGGCTCTAATGCCATAAATATTATTATTATAATAGTAGCAGCAGAACTTACTTGGACTGTAAACTTATATGGGACGGACTATGTTCGATCTGATTAGCAGTGCGGCTCAATGGAAAGAGCCCGGGCTTTGGAGTCAGAGGTAATGGGTTCAAATCCCGGCTCTGCCAACTGTCAGCTGTGTGACTTTGGGCAAGTCACTTCAGTTCTCTGGGCCTCAGTTCCCTCATCTGGAAAATGGGAATTAAAACTGTGAGCCCCCCGTGGGACAACCTGATCACTTTGTAACCTCCCCAGCGCTTAAAACAGTGCTTCACACATAGTAAGCACTTAACAAATACCATCATTATTATTATTATTAACTTGTATCTACCCCCGCACATAGAACAGTGCTTGAACCATAATGCTTTAACAAATACTATTATTATCATTGTTATTATTACTGTCATTATTATTAGTAGTAGTAGTAGAATCAGTAATAATAGTATTTATTGAGTACTCAATAGGTACTATGCAGGATGCCCTATGAATCTGGGGGAGTCTTTAAGGTTTTTTCCAATTAGAAAACAGCTTCAGCCGTGACAGATCATTCATCTCCATATTTTTGTTTAGCTTATTCTGCCATAGTTAGGATGATTTATGATTTTAATGTGTGCTACCTGTGGGTGCCATTGGGTCTTTTCGGATTATGAGCAGGCAGTGCTCGTGAGCAGGTCAGGCACACTAGGTTTCTGCACAAAGCTCAGAAGAGTACCCTGAGGAAAAGTGTTGTATGCCTAGGTACACTGGTAAGAAAGAAAATGCTCCTTTCAACCTTGGCTGAAGTTAAGAATAGCTGATCTATTTTTGACAAGCTTTCCATCATAATCATCCGAAGTAAAATGACTTCTCATTCACACCTTCCTTAAGTAAAAAGTACTTGATGCCCGATTTATCAATAACCCTTAAGCTCTTGAGTGATCACATCAACAGCCACTTCCCTACATTTATTCAGATCCTGAATGTTTCCTGTACAAACAAGGAGAAAAAAAGCATATGCTACAAAGCACAAATGACCATTTTCAAATTTTAAATAGCGTTCCAATTTTGAAGCCCAAATGGTCAAATATTTGATTGGGGAAAAGTACGCTAGTGGACCTCCGTGGTTATAAACTGCAAGCGGTAAAATGATTTCTCAAAGGTGACTTCGACCCCGTTAATTCATAGAGTTCAGATGACAGGTCATCTATGGGTAAAGATGAGAGTAGTACACGCTGTCAAGGAATGCAATGTGGTGTTTCTGAAAACGCAAGGTTCTGGTGGAAAAAGCAGGGATGAGGTAGATGTATCTGAGGAAAGCCGGTAACATAGAAAACCCGCAAGGGAGAGACGAATCAGTCTTGTCTTATGCTATTGAGTCGTTCCTGCATCACAGCGACTCCACGGACACATCTCTCCTGGAATCGTTCTGGTAGTGCATCTATGGAGTTTTCTTCGTAAAAATGTGGAAGGGGCTTACCATTGCCTTCTTCCACACAGTCAACTTGAGTCTCCAACCTCGACTCTCCCCCGGGCCGCCCCTGCTGCCCAGCACAGGTGAGTTTTGACTTGTAGCAGATTGCCTTCCACTCGCTAGCCACTGACCAAGCTAGGAATGGAATGGGTAGGCCTCTGCTTGACTCTCCCTCTCGTCGCTGAGACTGGTATAGTACTGGAAATTCTCCAGGTGCGATCTTCCCCTCTCAGAATCAACCTACCTTCTCACATCTCTCCCTAGGGTCTCTCACTTTTACCCCTTCTGTCCCTCCCCTCCCAATCTGCACCAAAGGTTTTACAGTGAGACTGGCTGAGTTCAATCTTTAGTTTTCAGAGGCTTTGAGTGCTAATGGAGTACTACTATTTTTTATTTTATTTATTTATTTTTCTATTGAGCGCTTACTGGGTGCAGAGCATTGTACTAAGCTCTTGGGAAGTACAAGTTGGCAACATTCATTCATTCAACTGTATTTATTGAGCACTTACTGTGTGCAGAACACTGTACTAAGCACTTGGGAAGTACAGGCTGGCAACATATAGAGACGGTCCCTACCCAACAGTGGGCTCACAGTCTTGAAGGGGGAGACAGACAAAACAAAACATGTGGACAGGTGTCAAACCGTCAGAATAAATAGAATTAAAGCTAAATGTATATCATTAACAAAATAAATAGAACAGTAAATACGTACAAGTAAAATAGAGTAATAAATCTGTACAAACATATATACAGGTGCTGTGGGGAGGGGAAGGAGGTAGGGTGGAGGGGATGGAGAGGAGGAGAGGAAAAAGGGGGCTCAGTCTGAGAAGGCCTTCTGGATGAGGTGAGATTTCAGTAGGGCTTTGAAGGGAGGAAGAGAGCTAGCTTGGCGGATGTGCAGAGGGAGGGCATTCCAGACAAGGGGGAGGACGTGGGCCGGGGATCGACGGCAGGACATGTGAGAACGAGGTACAGTGAGGAGGTTAATGGTGGCAGAGGAGCGGGCTGGGCTGGAGAAGCAGAGATGGGAAGTGAGGTAGGAGGGGGTGAGGTGATGGGAGAGCCTTGAAGCCGAGAGTGAGGAGTTTTTGCTTGATTCGTAGGTTGACAGGCAGCCACTGGAGATTTTTGAGGAGGGGACTAACATGCCCAGAGCGTTTCTGCACAAAGATGATCCGGGCAGCAGCATGAAGTATAGACTGAAGCGGGGAGAGACAGGAGGATGGGAGATCAGAGAGAAGGCTGATGTAGTAATCTAGTCAGGATAGGATGAGAGATTGATGGTGATGGAGATGGAGAGGAAAGGGTGGATCTTGGTGATGTTGTGGAGGTGAGACCGGCAGGCTTTGGTGATGGATTGGATGTGAGGGGTGAATGAGAGAGCAGAGTCGAGGATGACACCAAGGTTGTGGGCTTGTGAGACAGGAAGGATGGTAGTGCCATCTACAGTGATGGGAAAGTCAGGGAGAGAGCAGGGTTTGGGAGGGAAGATAAGGAGTTCAGTCTTGGACATATTGAGTTTTAGATGGCGGGCAGACATCCAGATGGACATGTCCTGAAGGCAGGAGGAGATATGAGCTTGGAGGGAGGAAGAGAGAACAGGGGTGGAGATGTAGATTTGGGTGTCATCAGCATAGAGATGATAGTTGAAGCTGTGGGAGCGAATGAGTTCACCAAGGGAGTGAATGTAGATAGAAAACAGAAGGGAACCAAGAACTGACCCTTAAAGAACCCCTATAGTAAGGGGATGGGAAGGGGAGGAGGGGTCACCATCATCAGTACGTGGGTTGCTCTTTCAATCGCATTTATTGAGCGCTTACTGTGTGCAGAGCACCACAAGGGTACTTATGGCATTTCTTAAGCACTTATTAGGTGTCAGGCACTGTACTAAAATCAAGCTAATCAGGATGGACACAGCCTATGCCCTTGTGGGGTTCACAGTCTTAATCCCCATTTTAGAGATGAGGAAATGAGATACTGAGAAGTTAGGTGACTTGCCCAAGGTCACACCACGGTCAACCATTTCTACATGAAATGAATACGGGGAAGAAAAAGGAAGGAAAAGAATAAGTGAAAGGAACTAAAGGAACTTATTTACTTTATGTAAATAAAGTTAAAGCAATTATGACTTTTACAACGAAAATTTTATACTAATTTCACTGCATTGGCAACTGCTTTCAAGGTATGAAAATGAGACATAAATTGAATTAAAAAATTGGAGGGACAAAAAAAAAAAAGAAATTTCCAGTAGTGAGATGTTGGTTTTTGCTCTGGAAATAAAGATTTTCCAATTGATGAACTGGTGAACAAGGGAAAGATCCTGACAGTAATAACGGCAAGGAGTGCCCATTTTGACAAGAAGATAACTGAATCCCGCATAAAGTGGACTCTTCGGAAAAATGTTTCACTGCTTTCAAATAATAATAATAATAATAATAATAATAATAATAATAATAATAATAATAATGGCATTTATTAAGTGCTTACTATGTGCAAAGCACTGTTCTAAGCATTGGGGAGGTTACAAGGTGATCAGGTTGTCCCACAGCGGGCTCACAGTCTTATTCCCCATTTTACAGATGAGGTAACTGAGGCCCAGAGAAGTTAAGTGACTTGCCCAAAATCACACAGCTGACAATTGGCGGAGCTGGGATTTGAACCCATGACCTCTGACTCCAAAGCCAGCGCTCTTTCCACTGAGCCACGCTGAAATCTTTTTCCACACAAGATGGAAGAAGAATACCAATGGAATACAGGCCCAGTGCAATAAATGAAGTCTAAGAAAATTTGGTAAAAAGAAACGAAAATTATCTGGAGACAGTTTGGTCTAGTCAAAGAGCACGGAACCGAAAGTTAAGTTCAGAAGTCCCAAGTTCAAGTTCCCATTTTTTCACTAGTC